>NW_026901440.1:0-4111 GCF_033783945.1 Neopsephotus bourkii | reverse complement strand
ACCTGTCTGGAAGACCAGCAGTGGGTAGTAGTCTGTCGGGTGCGCCCTGGTGATATCCCTGATCCGGGCTCCAGGCAGACTACACACTTCCCTATGATGAGGGTCAACTCTGCATATCGGGCCCTCTGTTCCTTTCAGAATGGAATCACCTACTACAATGACCCTTCTTTCTTTCTTATCAGAGGCAGTCTTGAGGTGTGAAGTCGACTGCTTTTTCCTATGTGGCCTTGTAGGCGGGCCTTGCACCACATCCTCACCTATCTGTCCTTCAAGATCCAGGGCCTCAAACCTATTAGGGAGGGACACCTGGGGAAGGAGGGCAGGAAGGGAGGAGTGCTGCCCATGACGCCGAACCGGAATTTGTTTCCGACCCTCATCATCTTTTTGGTCCCCTACCTCTGGGCGACAGCTACAGGACAGGGGCTGTCTCAGGCCATCCCCCTCTGTCTGAGAGGGCAGGGGATCAATCCCCTTTTGGGGGCTATCTCCCTGGAGCCATTCCAACTGGCCAGCCAAGGAGTTACTCCACCATTCGATCTCCCTTTCACACTCCCTGATGATCCTCAGCGTCTCAACCTCCTCCTTAAGTTTAGCCACCAAGCTAAGCAGATCTTCTACCTGCTCACACCTCACACAGGTGGAATGCTGTCCTCCCTCCCCCGGCAGTAGGAGGCTCTGGCACTCCCCGCATCCAGAGACCTGAACAGCCACGGCTAGGGCCAGGGTCTCTGTCTGAGTTGCTACAGCCCTCTTACTGCTAGCTCTCTTTCTGGAGACGACCATATTGGTCAGCAAAACGACCTACCTGTTCTTCCCTGCACCTGGTGGGCAGCTACGTGTCGCTGCCCCCTCAAAGGCTCTTTCAAGTCAAGGGGCAGGGGAGTGGTCGCCGTCACCATGGGAACACCCCCCGCCACGTCAGCCGCTCTCTCGCAAGGGCTGCTGGGACTTCGGGAATCAGGAAACGCCGGGAAACTTCGGGAAATGTCAGGAATCGCGATGCCTCTGCGCTATCCCCTCTGATTTTCCTAATCTCGGTAGAACCTCGGTATCGCTGTAGTGTGCCGGCTGCGGCTCTAGCTGGGCTAGCTCCAATCAGCTGACTGAATTATAATACAATTAATGTTGTTTTTGAGGCGGCAGGGAAAATGGGATGAAGAGATGTATGCAGATACATATTTCACTTTAAAAAAACACCCAGAGTGGCAGACAAAATGTGAAATTAACATAGCTCTGCCAGATCCCTAATATTGGCTTTGGAAAAGGAAAGGGAAAACCAAGAGATGTTTTCCAGCCTGTGATATTGGGAGCAGAAGGACTTGAGAATGTTAAAGAAGTGTGGAGAGTTTATTTGAATCAGAAATATGTAGAGATGAAAGAGCTGAGTCGTGCTATAAGCACGACTACAGTGGCTGCTTTGGGACAAGTAGAAACTGGTGGAAGGATTAATGTGAGAGGACGAGGCAGAGGTAGAGGAGGAATGACAGGCAGAGATGAGATATTGAATTCTCCTGTGGGATGTGATCAGTGTGCATACTGTAAGGAGTTTGGATGTTGGAAGTGAGACTGCCTTGGGGGAAGTGCCATGGGGTGACTCCCGTGACTGAATTAGAACTAGACTGACAGGGACCTGGGGAATCTACCCTAGCAGATCCACTGATTAAATTAAAACGAGGAACTAGAGGAAATAAAGTGGAATTTTAAGTGGATACAGGAGCAACTTATTCGATCTTAAATCAGAGGAAAAGAATTTGTGAAACCTTTAGAGTATAAATTGGGGAAAAAAATAGGAATGCATAAATTTTTATACATGCCAAAGCCTCCAGAAATCTTTATTAGGGTGAGAAGCAACATTTAAAGAAGGCAAAATGGAATTAAGAGTCAAAAATGATCAATTAATTGAAGTTTGGAGTTTATCTTTAATTCAACAGAAAAGCAAACGGGAGGACCTCCCTGAAATAGAAGAAATCCTTAATCAGGTATATCTGGGAGTATGGGCATCTGAAGTTCCAGGTAAGGCAAAAAAAAGCTTTGCCTGTTAAAGTAGAAATAAAAGGGGGTCCTGCCCAATTAGAACAAAACAATATCCCTTAAAATTGGAGGATCAAAAGGGAAACAAAGAAATAATTAAAAAAATGGATTATTAATTGAATGTGAATTGGAATATAACACTCTTATCTTGCCATTAAAGAAATCCGATGGGAAAATTTACAGATTAGTTCAAAATCTCAGAGCAATCAAATTATGGATGACATTCATTCAATAGTAGCTAATCTGTATACCTTATTGACTAAATTGCATACTAATCAGGAGTGGTTTACCGTTCTGGACTTAAAGGATACATTTTTCTGTCTGCCCCTGGCCAAAGAAAGTAAAAATTTATTTGCTTTTGAATGGGAAAACCCTGAAACTGGAAGAAGGACACAGCTCACGTGAACAGTGTTACCTCAGGGATTTAAAAACAGACTGAACACGTTTGGAAATCAATTGGCACTAGAATTAGAATTCTGGGAAACACCCACCCAGACAGGAACTTTACTACAGTATGTGGACGACCTATTAATTGCTACCAAAACTGAGAAAGAATGTGTTCAATGGACTGTAGAACTCTTAAACTTTCTGGGGCTAAATGGATACCCGGTATCTAAACTGAAGGCTCAACTAATTCGAACTCAAGTATCTTATTTAGGATGCAAAATAACAGAAGGACAACCGGAACTTGGAGCAGCTAAGAAGGAAGCAATCTGCCAAACACTGTGACCATCCACAGTTAATGATATCTGGACATTTCTGGGAATGACTGAATGGTGTCAACTCTGGATCCATAATTATGGTGTTCTGAAATGGCAATAAGAACTGATGAAAAAGACCGGTAAAATAATGGAGGATCGTGACTGAATCTGGAGACACCAAGCTGACCCTCAAAAAGACTTAATGAGTAACTGAGGGAATTCATATTGACTCTTGTAAAATGATAAGGGAAATACAGGTATAACTGGGCCCAGAGTTTCAATTGTTAAAATTATATTATGGCTTGTAGGGAGGACCAAGAATAATTTTTGAGAAATCAGTTACAGTTCTTTTGCATTCGGTGTAAAATTATCACCTCATTGGAACAGTTGTTTCGAGGCAAATGTTATTGCCATAATAACCGACGGAAAATATACCTCTGACCTATCAGAGAGGGCAAGACCGGAGGGAATAAGGTATTGCAGCTGAAAAGGTCTGCCAAGGACTGCAACCCCTGGGGCTGTGACAGCTGAGCACTCTGATCCTGACCGGACCTCTTTTGGTGTTGGTCCTGATAAGACCTGTATGGGAAACTGCCGCGGCTGCTAGAAAGAGCAACTGTAGTGAATGTGTTACTACAACTAGACGAGGAAAAGTGACCTCTCAAACACTGATCAATCACAGTGTGTATGAATGCAAGGGAACGGTAACTGGCTACTATATATATATTCAAACTCAATATGGACTTTGTAAAGAAGGAACTAAAACGGTATGTTTTAATCCGAAAGAACTCCCCTATCAATACTGGATAGAGATAAGAACAAACTCAGCAGAAGGAAGACTAATGGCAACAAGCCAAATAATAACTAATCTAAGACAACCTGTATGGGTAACCTTTGATGCCTGTGACACTATTGATGATGACCTATATTCAAATTGTGGAAACTTGGATTGGAGGAGGTATTATAGAGAAGGTGAATAATATATTTGTCTCCGACCAAAAGAGAGATCATATTTGCCTACGGGTTGTTATGCAGATTGGGATTATGATAGTCAGTCCGAAAGAAGTTATCATTTTTGTGGACATACTAGATGGAGTTGTGCCTGTTGGAGTACAACTCCTACCTGGGGATGGCCCCAGGAATGCAAGGTAACCCAATTGAGGGCAGAGATTAAAAAGGGAATAACTTTTCCCAATTGCACAGCCCATTCTTGTAATCCTGTCAATCTAATTCTCTGGAGCCCAGGACAATGGAGACAAGAGGAGGTAAAAATTGGACTATCAATTTATGGAACTGGAGAAGATCCAGGGGTGATTTTACAAGTAATAATTAAAGAAAAATCTAGAGAGTCAGTACAACACCACTTATTATTCAGTTCT
>NW_026901439.1:0-40802 GCF_033783945.1 Neopsephotus bourkii | reverse complement strand
TCATAGAAGAAGCATCAAGTGTTTTATAGGCGGTTTAGCTTTGGCTTAAGCCATTTGGTGAGTGGAAAAAAAAATCCCCTAGTTTGTGGATGGCAGCAGGCACTTGTATTTGTGAATTGGGTATTTATATCTACCACTACTACTCCACATATTAAAATGCTAATTTTATGCATGCTGACAGGGATATGTACTAAACAAGGGAGCAAACATGGCTTCTTTTGCCTAGCAATTCCTACAGATTTGTCGAAATTAAATGCAAGTGTCCCTTTGGGACTGCCACTGGAAAGGAAAACATCCATAGAAGATGTGTTTTCCACTTTATAATGCTAAAAGAAACTGTGAGGCCTAATAGAAATGACCTTAAGGATTTATGGAAGTCAACATAAAGGTACAGGACTTCTAAAGAGCAGCTGCCCATCTGCCAGACAATCCTTTTAATTACACAAACTTATCCTAAATTTGCCTTTTTAATATATGCATCAAATAATCCAGACTTCTGCCTTTTTGCTGAGGTTACGTGGGTACAGAAGAACAGATGTGCACTTTGTGAGTATTAACTGTGCTGGCTGAAAACTTAAAAAGGCTGGCACATATGTGTGTCTGCTTAGACATTGTAGGGAGAAATCTATTCCATCATTAGCTCTTGATCTGCAGCTCACCAGACTGAGAAGCTAAGGAAAGTAACTAAATATACATTTATAAAACTGATTTTGCTCTTAACCCAGAGTTCCTCAAATTCTTAAGACTTTGGCTTTAGGCTTGTGAATTGGGTGTCAAACCTGGTGAACCCTGGGTGGAAAAGAAGAAACCTGCAGGTTTCTTCAGACTTTAAGCTTATGAAAAGGCTTAGTCGTTCAAGATAGTCAGGCACCAGATCCCCTTTAGTCTTACAGTCTTGCCTATTATAATGCAATTGAGATATGGTATTTAGGTGCAATTCTGACGTCACTTTGTTTTATAATCCTGAGTTATGTTTGTGGTCATGAAACCTGAATCAGTCACATAACACGTACGTAAAGGGCAGGTTTTGTTCCAGCAGCCTGTCAAT
Source organism: Neopsephotus bourkii (assembly GCF_033783945.1). NCBI lineage: Eukaryota > Metazoa > Chordata > Aves > Psittaciformes > Psittacidae > Neopsephotus > Neopsephotus bourkii. The sequence continues at coordinate 39,754 of NW_026901439.1, read as the reverse complement.
GGCACTGTGGTTTATAGGGATCCACTTGGAAGTATTTGCATTTCATTGGTAGAAGGGCAGCTCATAAACAGTGTGGTTTCTTTCAGAGGATCACATTTCTCCCCCTTCTGGTAGGTTTAAAATCTAGATTCATTGTGCGCCTTGGAGAATGAAGCCTTTTATCATGGATGAGCAGGGATTGGGGTAATGCTGGAGTTGTGGCCATGGAGATTTGGGACCAGAGTTCTTCCAAAACCTAGAAAACTGTTGGGTAAAGCATTCCTTGACAGCTGCTTAACAGAGCGGTCCAGCTGGATAAAAATCAAACAAAACAAAAAGAGGAATTAAAATATTTATCCTTCCTGAGATGTTTGCACAGAACTTGTCCTTATGTAGCTGTGCAATCCTAACAGTCAGCCTGACGTAGGTACGCAAAAGACACACTGAGCTGCTTTGTTTCCATAGCTGTCAGTTGAGCTCAAGTTAGTTTTAAAGTGTTGAGTAAACTACCGTGGGACAGAACCTTTGGTATAATAAACATTTTCATTCTTACCTAATTCAAAGCCTGATAAAATGACTGGAGTTTTTCAGTTGGCTTCGCTCTGGCCGGATACATGTACACTTACTCACATGAGTGGGTCACACTGCTCAGAGCAACTGTTCACACAAGTAAAGTTATCCCACAAAATCACCCATCTGCCTAAGTATTTTAAGACTGACCTTTATTGCAATCAGCCAAAATAAAGAGCTTTTTAATTTGTCTTGCAGGAGCAGTTAGACCTACATTAGAAGAAGCTCCCTAAACAGAAAGGTTAAAATCTTAAGGTCGACAAAGCTTTGCAGCATCCTGAAAATCACTCCATCCTCTAAACACCCTCAAGGTTCTTCAAAGGAACCAGGTGCATCTTGTGAAGTTAGTTAGGATAAAAAACAGGAGGGAAAGCAGGATTTGGGAAAGACATTAGCTTCTCCATGGAATGTTTTGGACAGCTCAATCTCCAGTGCTGCAGGCTCTCAAGATACTTCTACAGCAAGGTCTGTTTGTCAGCATAGGTGTTTAATGGAGCTCAAGGTATGCATCTGTATGTAGTTTTAAGGTGCTGTCCTTATAGTGGCATTTTGAAGAGATGTAATTTCACCTTCAAACAACCACTTCTTTAAATAATTGTATGCTAACCACCAACTATTTTCACCCAGCTTTCCCTTTATTCACAGGACACTTACCCTGGCACACCTTTGATTAGCCTAAATGCTTCTGCTGGTTTTTCACATAGCTGACCACATTGTTGGAACTGCTCCCTGTAAACCAAATACGAGCAAGGTTAGATTTCATGATGTTCTCTGGAAAAGGTTTTCTCAAGTTTACCTAAGCAGTACTATTTTACTGGTCTCATCATTTAACAGTTCTCTGGGAGAGCAGTGATAGCCCACTGGACAGAGGAAAGGAAATCCTGTCATAGCTTTATGAGCTAAACTGGACAAATTTGGCTGTTTGTAAATCTTACCATATCAAAGATGTTGTCTAGTTGTATCTGAGTAGTGCTTCCAATCTGATCTGACTTTCTCCCTCTATATCCAAGAGTTAGCAGAAAACATGAGCTTTGAAACCATGAGGAAAGACGTATTCTGGAAGGTCTTCCTGCTTTATTTGAGTCACATATTGATCTATTTGTGCAAGAGCACAAATACCACTGTGGTTATAGACAACAACAAGGGGCTGATTTACTCGGCTCTGGTCATCTCTTATACCACAGTACAAGCTCTTGGCAAAAGACCCTGCTTTGACAGAGTTCTGAGTTCATCTACAAGGGCTCCTGGCCCAGGAGCAAAGCTCAAATATACTTAAAAATAACAAAAGGGTATCAGGTTGGGTGTTTTTCACCCCTTGGGCAGGAACCCCTGGCAAAACCCTGCACCATTTAACACATGGAGATACTGATTATCAAGAGTCCGCAGGCAGGGCACTGTGGATCTTAAAATGAGATCTTTTGACTAAAGTGTAGAGATTTCACACTACAGAATCTCTTTTTCCTGTGTACAAACCTTCATTTCATAAGCAGCAAGTTACTTGTAATCAATACAATAACTATAAAGCTTAATAACAGCAAGCTCTTCATGCCAGCAGCTTACCAAAGTATTCTTTGTAATACTTATGCCTCAGGCTGCGTCCATCTGAAAAAGAAGGTACGTAATGAGAACATATGCAGTGAGCCTTCATTCTTTGTGTCAAACTCCAGCTTTCTGTGTACAGCACAGAGAAATTATAGATATAGAAATAGCAACCTCACAAACAGGAAAATAAAAAATCTGTGTAGTTGAAGTGGTGTAAGCTGTTATAAGCCTCTTATAAAACAGGTTATTGAACTATGTGGATGCAATTCACTTTCCCTGAGAGTGGTTAACTGCTGGCCATGAGCATGTTGTGTTCTTTTCAGTAGCTATGAATCAAGGAATCACAGATTTTCTCAAATGAAAGCAAATTTAGGTAAAATTTCAGACCACCTATTAGTGATTTACATAATTCAAGATCCAGCTAAGTTTTTCTGTTTACTGTTTAAACAATCATTTAAGCTCTTAAAAACACCTTATGTCTAAGAGCCACATAGTTATGCATTACATTAATATATGGATGCTGTTAAAAGTAAGCTATAAAAGAGTAACGTAAGTGATCAATAAGCCCTGCAAAAAATCTTAATCTTTTATGGATTCAGTTCAGAGATCTGTTTTGATGTTTCAGTGACTGATGTCTCTACACCAGCATCATTTGTAGACCAGTACAGACATACATATCTTACTATGCACACGCTAGCTCTGGAGGAGATCTGGTGGTACATCTGCCCTCACGAGCTTCCTGTGTTTTCTGGGCAGTGAAAGCCCCTTGTCCCTTACTGGTGTTTGTATGACAGAAACAGAAAGGAAGGGATATTTCTAGAACTGACCTGGATTTCCTCGGAGCTTGATGCACTGTCCCCTGTTAGGGATTCCTTCAGCCACATTACCAGGGTTGATGATATGGCATTCATAGCCAGTGGGGCAATGCAGAGGCTCATCTCCATCCTCAGTGGTACTGCAGGCCTCAGCTGCAAAAGAAGCCTGCAGGTCACAAATCATGTCTTTAACACCCACAGGTAACCCCAAATCTGACAGCATGGCCACCTTCATCTGAATCTCTTCCCAGACAGGATCTCTGAGTACTTCCCATGAAAGGGTACCAAGGAGCTAACACCTCCGAAGAAGCCTGGCATGGCTGGTGTTGTAGTTCATACCTTACATAAAACCTGAGGTGCCTACATTGATATGGGGAGTGCAGGTCAATCTGATTACATACAAGGACACCCTCCCCATAGCCTGTAGTGCATGGTGTGTGCAAGTGCTGGAGAGTGATGAAGATGCTCCATGCCCACCATGTTTGCACTAACAGTCCCTCCATGCTGCTATTCCTTTCTACAGCCATAGGTCTGTTCCTCCAGTATTTCAGGCTGGGTGAGAAACCAGGGAAATATGACCAGGAAGCTGATGGTTTGCTGCTTTGTTCTTCACTCCACACCCATTAACTTGTTGATGAATTTAAACCTCAGGTGTGACTCACTGTGGGGTAAGGCAGTGCCACCCTGTGCTGATTTTGGCTGTGATGGCGTTAATTTTCTTCATAGTAACTGGCATGGGGCTGTGTTTTGGGTTTGTGCTGGGAGCAGTCCTGATAGCACAGGGATGTTTTAGTTACTGCTGAGTCTTTTCTGCTTCTCACACCATCAGCAAGCAGGCCATGGGTGCACAAGGAGTTGGAGGAGGCACATCTGGGAGAGCTTACCCCAGCTGATGCAGGGGATATCCCATGCCCTATGGCATCATGCTCAGCATAGAAAGCTGGGGGATAAAGAAGGAAGAGGGGGATGTTCAGAGTGATGGTGTTTGTCTTCCCAAGTCACCACGAGGTGTGATGGAGCCCTTCTCTCCTGGTCATTGCTGAACAAGAGCCTGATGATTGGAAGAGGTGAATTAATTCCGTGCCTTTCTTTGCCTATGTGTGCATCTCTTGCTTTACCCATTAAACTGCCTTTGTCTTAACCCAACCAACATCATCTCACTCTTACTCTTCCAATTCTCTCCCCTGTCTCACTGGGGCGAGTGAGTGATCAGCTCTATGGGGCTGAGTTGTGGCTGGGATTAAACCATGACATCCTCCCTGTTACAAACAGAGGCTTTAATCGCCTTGACCCTGGATATGCAGCAAGTGCAGAGCAGAACAAGAAAGCAAAGCAGGACTCACAGGCAGTATTTGTGTCCATTAGATGTACAGGCTATGCAGGGACACTCCACCCTTTCATTTGCCAGGATTTTAATTCTAAGGACTTCTGCTGTAATTCTCATGCCATTACTGATGGTTCTTATTGCAATAATTACTCCTCCAAGCTGAGATGAAGGTGTTTAAGATAAGAACAAATAATATAAGCATGACAACATGGATGAGGAGGAACCTATTTGATCTTATTTCTAGCAGTGCAATTCCAGTGAGCTGAAGGCAAAATTTTCTCTTGAAGAACTAGGAGTTTCCATAATAGGTGAGAGTCAAGGTTCAGCAAGTCTGATACCATCTGTATAAGACCAAAGAGGGTAATTTATTGGCATTACTTGTGTCTGACTAAAGCTGATCAAAAGCTGGAACAGCCTTTCCATGAGGAAATTAAAAACCCTAAGAATGCACACATGCATCTGGCAATGTCTTGTAGAAGCAAACTTCTCTTCCCACCTCCCAACTCCCTCCTTGTTTCAATTTGAGGTATGGAAAAAAAAAAGAACTAAAAGGCCTTTCCCTATGGAATTATCCCAATCTTATCATCAGTCCTCAAACTTAGATGCTCCCAGCAAGATGGCAGCTTGACACAACTCTGCAGCAGTTTCCCAGGCTCTTGCTCAAAGCAGCCTTCAGACCCGAGAGCCCTAGCCCCAGCCCAAGGCATCCGTGTGAGGCGCTACTCTGGATTAAATGCCATCCCAGTCCAAGTCCACCCTCAGTCTATTAGGGGGCAGGCAGAAAATATGTGTACGCTGACAAAGCTTTTTTCTTAGAAAAAGGTATATTTCCACTTATTTCAAGAATGGATACAACTGATTTACTTCACCAGAAACCAGCCACCAGCACCACAGAGTGTTATTCCTATGGAAACTGCAAAAAAATGCGAGCAGCCCAATATCCCTTCAAATCCTGTGTATGATGAATGTATTATTTAGTGACTTTGTATAAATACCAATATCTCAGAGAAGACAGTGGAACATACTGTACCTTGTAAGACTTCCTCTGGGCCATCCAAAAGCCACCCATTTCCGCCCAGCCAGCGAGGTTTGGGCTGAACCAACCAGTCTAAGACTGTAAAAGGCAGAAACAAGAAACCACAGAGTTGAGGTGGAGTAGCCACAGCAATGGAGAAGTCACAGATTTCCTCTAACAGTCAGTGATGATGCTGACAGGCTCCTGAAGGATGGATTTGAGTTTTCAGCAAGATACTTCTATTCATTCTCTTGTTGTCCCAATGGTAACAGAACCATGGAAGAGGAGAAGCATTCAGGGCCACAGGAACCTGGTGTCATAAAAGCCACAGCAGCTATTGTTTCCCATCATCCATTCCCATGGCACAGATCAGATGAGACGGCTGCTTTACTTCTAATTCAGACTCAGATTCCTTCTCTTCCTGAATGTATAATCCCAGGAAAAGAACTGTCATCTGCAATTCGCACTGGTGGAAATTTTTGCATAATTGTTTTGATTGAGCAATCATCCCAGGAAATATAAGTGTGGCACTGAAGCTTTATCCTCAACTCAAACTATGCCTCCCCCCCAAGACCCAACGTGCATGGTGATGACCACCACTATTCCGCATGCTCCTTTCTGTCTCTAGTCACTGGGGCCACCCTACCTGGCGGTGGCTGTACAGACTCCAGGCAGGCATAGATGCACCCGTTGTAGCAGCAGCGCTTGTGCCTCTCACACTCGGAGTCCGAGCGGCAGCTTGGCACCTCGCAGGCTCGCTCAGGCAAGGTCTGGGGTGGAGGGGGACACCGATCGTTCTTCTGGTAGTGGGAACTGTGAGAATGAAGGGGGTACTCATAATCCTTGCAAAGAGAAGAAAAGGAAACAAAGGTTTGGCATGAGGTGAGTACCAAATATCCCATCAGCTGAAACACAGAAAGGATTTTCAAAGCGGTTTTCAAGTATTCATGGGGAAGAGTGAACTGTTCAGCTCCCTGAGTATGGCACCCTGAAGAGCTGTATGATCACCTTAGCACTCTGTTTTGGAAACCCAAACACCAAATTAATGTGTGGAACTGATTTTATAATTAAGGTTATTGTAATGGCAATAAGGAAGTAAAAAAAAAGTTCCTTTAAAGTCTTTTATATTTGCTTGGGAAACAGAGGGAAATACTCCCTGCATCCTCATGATGAGCATGCCATAATGCTTATATAGTAGCACAGTGGAAGCATTCACACTGTATTGGTTTGATGTTACATCCCCAGGTGGAATGTGGAACTAATGTCCCAGGTAGCATCTGTCTCCGCAATAGGCTCCTTCTGCCTTTATCACCTTCTTTTGGGTCAGAATATACAGGGGAGCTGTAACTCAAGCTTGCCCAGTGCAGGGTGCTTGGTTGTTAAATCAGAGACCATTGCTAAAACATGCAATGATCCGGGTGAACTATCTGTGGGTGAGGTCAGCTTAATCCCCAAGAAAATGAGGCTGTGTTTGACTACAGCAGAAAGGAGACCAGCTGCTCATTGCACACCAAAAGGACAAGGGAGATTTAAAGTGGATTAACAGGCAGAGGATTTTACCAGAAACGTTTATAAAAGGCAGCATTCAAATATTATTCACACATTTAGCAAGAAGCCAACTCCCTCCAACATAGAGGTGAATCACCCAAGCCCACTCCTTTCTCACCTATGGCTAACTACTCATCTCTGGCCTTGGGCTCAGCTCCCCAGACCAGCATAACGTACTCAGATAGGGCAATCAGTTTGTAGATTTATTACCAAACATTAATATGCTTTAATCAAATAAAACCACAGATTCTGAATTTGCACTTTTAACACAATGTCTAGCCAAAGTCATGAGGTGAGTTATGCCATGCATTCGCTAGCGGGCTGTTGAGTTTAACAGTCCTATGTATACTTGACTCCATCACTGTTGTGTTGAGAAATCAGTGACAAACAACTGCGGTTGTTATTCCAAGAAACTACATGGTGCAACTGTCCCTGAGGAGGTCTCTATGAAATTTCACCATCAGGCTATGGAGACATTTGAGGTGCTATTAATACCCCTCTTTATTTACATGCTGCTGCATCCTTGGTGTTGAAACCTCCCAGCAGCTTCTGTGGAACATGTGTGTCTATGCAAAACAGTGTGTCCACACATGAACAGTGTGAAAAATGTCCTAGGAGAGGTCTCAAGAGGTCCTTTTCCCTGGGTACTGACCTCTGGCCTCTGCTGCTACACATGACCAAGCAGCAATCAATCACCCTTTAATGGAGAAAACAGTATCATCTTCACTCCCTTGGGATAATTTGTAATGTAGAGAATGATGGCAATCCCAAGGGACACCAAAAGAAGTAACGGTGCTCATTGGTTGTGGTACTGATGTGAGGCATTTTGCTTCCATATTCTACATAGCATAGAATTGTATTGATAAGGCGGTGGGTTTTAACACAAAGTTGACCTCTGTTCTTTGAGCCATAGTGAGGGGGAAATGGGAAGCAGAAAGTTTGTCCACTGCCTGGCTCCACAGTGCTTGTCAGCCAGTGAAGAAGTATAAAGAAAAGACAGGATGATCAGAAGCTTTAACTTCTGCTACAAGGTGTATGTTAAAGAAAATCCATACCCTGATTACAGATCTAACTGATGAAGAATGTGTGAGTGTGTGACACAATTCTGTGTCTGAGACAGAGAATTCCTAATATTTCTACAAATGACAGCTGTCTGCCCTGTTCCCAGTATCAAGAAACAATTTTATTCACTTTTTCCTTAGTTGTTTCCATTAATCAAACAAAAAACTGCTGAAAAACCCTTCTGTGAGGTTGTTTTTCCATGAACTGATAGGCTTTTGAACCACAAAATAGGTTTGAAAGGAAACAATTTCCTAATTGTGATGATAGTTTCAATGCTGTAGTGTAAAACAAGGTGTAAGCGATCCCATCATACCATTCCTTAAAAGCTGACAACACTCCAGCTTTGAAATAACATGCTTTTGAACTGAAGGTGTTGCAAGTTCAACTTTTGTTTTGCTGTTGGATTTTAAATAAAGAAAATGCTTGGACCATGTATAATTTGGGGATATAAGACAGTATTTAACAGTAAATCTAAGCACTTTCAAACATTTAACAGGTCTCCTTGCTGGAGGAAGTGTTCATCTGTGGAAAGTCACAGTTTATTTTCTGTTATGTGAAATGTCAGCTGCAGGCTGAAATATGACCAAAATAATACAGGTGAAGAGTGAATACATAGAAAAAAAACCCCAAACCCGAAGCAATTACTGCAGTTGCTTCACAGACGATTCAGAAGCCAAGAAGCCAAAACTGCAATGAACAGTTGGCTCAGTAATGAGATTTCCATTGGGAACAATCTAACATTTTTAGCCAAATAACTGTACCTTATGACTTCCCTGCTCATTTGCTCTATTCACCTTTTGCTCTGAACTTATTTCTTTCAAAAGCTCACTGTCAAAAAACCCGTGACCATGCACATTTGATCTAATAAAAACATTGCCACTGGTTTATCGATGCATAAACCATCCCAGTGGGAAGCAGAATTCCCTCATTCCCAAAATAACCTGGTTATGGATGTCTCCAGGTATGGTTTACAAGGTCTTTTTAAAAGCTCTCCAAGGACTTATAGTTTGGCTCTGGGCATAGCTCAGCATTATTATCTTATAGGCTGCGACTGTGTCCAGATTTCTTTCTTTATAATTCAATTCTGGAGGCAAATTGGTGTTTCCCAATGAGACTTATTAAATAATTTTAATGACTGTATCTGTCCTAGAGAAACCCAGAAACAAAGTAAGGCAGAAAGTTGAGAGTTCAGTTCAGGAACACTGGAAGTCGGGAAAGAATACAAGAAAAAAACTGAATGCAATCACTCACTCTCAACCCATATTTTCTATAGTAACTGTGGGTTGCAGTCTGCCACCAAAAAAATCCCCAATCTGTTCTATTATTTGTGCCTGAAACTGAACTTGTGTCGAAGCACAATTCTCTGCCAAGTCATATTCTGCATGGCCTGAATATCACGTGAGGTTTGTCCCCAGCCTCCAGTCGCCAGTGCTGCCCCAGCAGGTATTTCCAAACACTGGCCATAAAGCACTTTTTCTCTGAAACAACACACAGTCAGGACTAATATTCATCCCTCCAATATTTCTGTCAAAGACCTGGAAAACCACAGATCATCAGTGATCAAAGTTGCAAATATCAAACTGAAGGAGGATTAAATAGGACAAGGCCAAAACAATATGAATAATATTCTGCTATTAACTCTGGCTTAGTAGTTCTGGTTCTGGTGTAGGCAGTACTGGAAGATAGTCCCAAAATTAGGGTGCACTCAAAGAAGATGCATAATGGCAATTAAAGGGCTGGAAAGCAGGGAATGCAGTGCAAGAACTTTATGCATGTTTCAAAAGTGAGGCTGCTCATATGTTACTCTGAGGCATAAGCGGGACAGAAATCTCATGGGAGGTATGAAAATCTGGTGGATGAAGAGGATATCTCAGTGTTGGCTAATGACAGTGAGCTGGAGGGTAAATAAATTGCTGGAAGAACATTACAGCAGATGTGAGGAATTCTTAATTTCTGGAATCTTTAAAAGAAGGCTGTTTTTTTCTCAAACGTTTGATGCAGTTGACCCTGAATTAGAATCAAGGCTGCCCCAGGTTTTCCCAACAAATATGTAGGTGTCTTGATAATGAATTGAAGCCCTTGCTCAGGTAATTCCCTCCTTCTGCCTTTTGGGAACCATCCACAGGCTATGCAGCAGCTGCAGAACACCAGCTGCAAATCACTACTCCAGACAAGTGTCCCTCTGGCTGTAAAATACATGGATTTGCTAATAGCTGGAAGCCCAGCTCCTCCATCCGATTGTGACTGCCAGATTCTCCTTCTCAATGCATTCCCTCTCCTCTTTCTCCCTTCAGTCTTCCCACTTGACCCCTCCTTGCCAGCCAACACCCTTTCTCATACACCTGAATTAACATCTCCTGGCCAGACCTCAAGCTAGCTCCTCATCAATACTTGCTCATCATTCTGTGGCCAGCAGTTTGGTGAATGCATTGCTCCTGCTGTAGACGCAGATGTTTCGGACTCATACAACATAAATCTCAGTCAGATCCTCACCCGTGACCACCTCCTCTCTCGATGGACCTTACCCATGTCCTTCTGGGGATCCCACAGTAATGTCTATGGCGCATCTTCTGCATGGCTGCATATTACCGTAAGCACCTCCATCTGTTATCCCTCTATCCAAGTGACTCACAAATCAGTTGTTCCACCCACAGCCTTTGATTTTCAAACTGGAGGGAACACAGCATTTGGTAGAAAAGAAAGCATCTTTCTGAGAAATAGGAGGGGCTGCTAGAAAAGACTTTGGCAGCGGATGGAGTGCAGACGTCTTCCTCCTTGCAAGGCTTTGAGAAGAAGTAATAAGCAAAGTTTGTTCTATTTTCCCAAGATGCTTCTATCAATATGAGCAATTCTAGCTAAGCTTGCCCTATCAGTAGCACCTGGATTTATGGCTGCCAGAAAAAACAAGCCTTTGAAGAACTGCACATTGAAAGAGGAGGATATATCCTCAGGGGAGCAGGCTCTGTGCCTCTGCAGAGAGTATTATCTGAAGATCAACATGTAAATTCCTGTTCTGCCCCGGTCCTATCTCTCTGGGTCATTTACTTCATACCTACTACTGAATTTGAGCTTCGCATTGAAGTGTGACAGAACAACATAGTAATAAATACACTTTCCAGTGAGCGATTTTGTAGGAAACACAGCTTTTCATGTCACCATTTTCCAGTTAAAATGTAAACCAGAGAATACTTTGTCCCAAGGGGGGGATACAATGAAGAAAACGTCTTGTTGTCAAATATTGGGGTGCCTTCCAATATTAGCATAATGTCTTCTGCAAAATTTCAAGGAGACAAGCAGATCAGTTCATTCAGCACAGGCAAAAGGCCTGTGTCACACTTCTGAGAAAGCAATCACACCAACCCAATGTAGCTGTCCCCAAGCATCACTCTAGATGGCATGGGCAAAAAAAGGCATCCATTTTAGATTAAAGCTTTTCTAAGTGGCTGCAGAAAGCAGGTGGAAGAATCCCATGTAACACCATATGCAACGGATGGGAGATGATATCAGACCTGAGCATGAGAAGACAGACTTCCTAGGGTTACTACCTAAGCGACTCCAGGGGCAGAAGCCTTGGGTCAGTGCTGGCTTCTAAAGGGACTTCAATGAAGTAAGTCAAAGTTCTAAACAGCAGGTGTGAAAGTCAAGCTATGAAATTATTTTCCTTTTCTGTCGTTTTCCAATTTCCTTCATGTCCATTTCTGAGTCTTTTAGTTCAAACACACCAGAACAAGACACAGCACCATCCTTTTCTCTGCTCACAGCAACTCTTTCCTGTTCTAAGAACCGATGCAGGTTAGGAAGCAGTGGCTGTGCTCAGCACCACCAGTCTGCCAAAAGCAGGCAGGGATGTGGGGAGCAGAGGGGAGCTCCCCTCCTAAAGAATACTCCAGGAGACTGGATTTCTCTGATCAAATCTTTACACCCATTAAGGTGACCAGAACATTACTCTGACACTGTATATCTGGGGGTCTGTCTGCTGCAGTGATTTACAAAACCCTAGGAAATGCCACCATCCCTTTAGGACCCATTAACTCTAGAAGTTGGTGATATTTACCCAAAATTACCCCAGAAGGCAGAGGAGCAATGGCGCAGGAACCCCTCCTCCCTGCTCTAAGCAATAAATCACAGTATCTTCTATTATTAAATCTATCCCCAGCCATGCAAGTTTTTCATTCCCCTTTTCCCCATTCACACTTCACTTGCTGTCCCATGATGTCCACAGGAACAGCAGTGACAGCTGACGTACCAATGTCTTCTCGCTGTTCCAGGCATGCTTTACACATTTCCCACTGCAGCAGCTAGGTGGCAAAAGTTTAGCAGAGCCTGGGAAACTTATTGTAATCCTTTTATAAAGACACAGCCCGCGGATGCAAATACTTCTTATCCTAAAATAATACATGGAAAGAAAACTCCCTTTTCACGGTGAGCACACCCAGCTCCCCCAAAATCACCCCACCACAGTGTACTCACGTCGTATTTCTCTGTCATTTTCAGATGCAGAGCACGCTTCCAGAGATTCCTTGCACAGCCCGAGTCTGGCAGCAAAACTAAGACACATAAGGCTGCCGTGAGGATCTTTTTACAGAAACGCATCTCTGACAGCAGCCTGGAATCCATTTTCCCAAGGAGAGATCAAGTAAGCAGCCTGGCTTTGGAGATCCAGGCGATCAGAGCCTTCGTGAGGATAGGGAGTGATACAGGGAGGGAGGGAGAGTGAGGGCTGACCGCTGCTGAGAGCCGCTTTTCCCTGCGCAGCTTCTGGGAAGGGAAAGGGGAAGGGAAAAATAAACACCCGAGCCCACAAGCCAGGAGCTGCTGTTGAACTTCTTTAGTCCAAGTTAGCTCAGGTTCTCGGCTCGCATGTCTGCACAAAGCACGCGCTCTCCTACAGTGATAGATGGGAAGGTTATTTGTGAAGATTATTTTTAGACCTTTGTTCCCAACATCTGGCATCCTCAGAGAGCCCCATTCAGAGCCAGGGCGTGGGATCAGATGACAGCTGCCGCAGGGGGAAATAAAGGTCTTTGAGGGGTGGGTTCGGCAGCTTTGAGCAAACAGCTCACCCAAACTTACCGAGCCTCCCGGCTTTCCCTTTGTGTGCTTCCCACTGTGCCCCGAGCTGTGCTTTGGGATCGTGCTTTGACAAAGTGATAATTTCATACAAAGATTGCTTGAAGGAAGTGATTTAAAGACATGATAAAAGCACAGGGGCTTTAATTAAACCAAATTGACGTTAGCTTTCTGCAAATGATTTCGAAGAAGGGGAAGACGTGGCCATTGGGGAAAAGAAATCCATACGCATGGGTGGGGAATAGGGAAGGAAGGTGATTTAGAAATGACATGGCCAAATGGAAGGAAGGGGACATGAGTCAGGCTGTGCCTGACAATAGGAGAGATGGAGAGACTGGATATGAGGTATTAGACACCTGCCTGGACATTCAGGCACCCAAGTGGCTGAAGGATAAGAATGGACTTATGAAATCAGGCTGAAAGCATCCCAGCATCCTGCCTGGGACAGAGGCAGAAGCAGGGGACAAAGTATGAGGATAGGGCAACTGTTACATACACATGAGTACAGACACATACATTTGTATATATATGTGCATATATGTCTATATGTACATATACATGTATATATATACATATATATGTATATGTGTATATATATATATACACATACACTTTCACAGCCTTCAGTAATGTCCAGGGCTTGGTGAGCCAAACGTGGGAGCCACATATTTTATAATCCTCCATGAATTTCTCCTCCAGAAGTGCCAGCCTCCACCTGGAATGAAGAAAGAAATGGAACCACAAAGCTAGTTGAGATAAGAGCACTAAGCCTTGCTTGCCTTCAGTTTACCCTGACCTCAGCCCCACTCCATAGCCTGGGCAGAGCAGAGAGAAGGCTGGATGCACTGAATTTCTTTTATATCTGCTATAAAATGGGTCTGCATAGGAGTAACAAAACCTGTGACCAAATGCAAAAAAACCTTCCAATTCTTCCTTATACCTGAAAGCTGTGGCACTTGGACCCACATCTAAGTATCAATAGCTGCATGTAAGTGGTAGCTAAAGGAGTCCATCTCCACACTTGCCAGAATATGATAGTAGGAATCTGAAGAAAAGTGAGGTATGGGTTATAAAACCTGTGTATTTAATGGAATGTGTTTAATTTTTTTAGACATAAGGGAGTTACAGTGTTTTTAGCAGTAACTGCTTTGGGACAGTTTTGTCCATATCTCTACTGCTGTAGAAAGCTTTCTAGCAACAAAACCTGTTCAGTTCATGCCAGGGAATTTAGTTGATAAGAAAAGCCAAGCAGGGACTACCGTTATGGGAGGAAAGCAGAGAAAGGAGGATGGGGAAGGGGAATGAAGAGTTAAACTGGCGAAGGTCACCTCCCTCACAGCTGCAGCGAAAGGAGGTCATCCTGGGACCAGCAGAGCAAGCTGCCTTGCTTGCATGGAGTTCATCGTCTCCCAAAGGAGCCCGGAGGGGCAAGTGTCATAGGGGGGATCTCTGTGGAGATGCAATGACTCTATGTTGCTTTGAGTTTGTATAAACTTCATCACCGCTTGGTCCATAGGTTGCTCCTGCAATAACATGATAGGCGTGAGCAGCGTTTTGGGGGCTGACAGGATCTGGGGGGGCCCCATGGCACAGTTGTTTCAGGCATGGATGGGGCTGGAGAACAGAGGCTTCATCAGCCTCCACCAGCCTTCTGAGAAGGCCTTCTCATCAGAAAGCATGCCTCTAGGTCCCTGTCACTTGCATTGCATCATCCTGTTGGTTCTCCTCTCTCCCAGAGCTATAGTCATCCATTTAAAGCAGTATTTATCCCAGTTTTTCTTTAAACAGGTCATTTCCCTCTGGCTGTCTTCTCTTCTGCATTCAGTAAGGACAACTGTGAACAACTCCTGTCCACAGGTCAGTCTACTGCTATGCAAAGTGACTCACTAATGACTCAAGTGTTACCTTGAGGTGAAGACAGTACCTACAGGTCACCATCATCCCCACCAAATGTCTGAAATCAGCAGTTGTTTAGTCTGAGAGACTTTAGTCCACTCAGCTACAAGAGGCTCCTTGCTCCCGCCACTGAACAGTTCATGTCTTACCGAGTTCACTTCTGAATGGCCCATTCAGAAAAAAAAGGGGAGAATGAAAGAAACAGCTTTGACTTTCTGAGGAATTCCATGTTTAACAAAGCATTTCTCAGCAGGTTAATGGCTGCAACTATTAGTATAAAGCATTCTTAACAGCTTGTGAAGTAATTATAGGAATCAGGCACTAATCCTTAGGAAACAATAATCAGAAATTTAATAATTAGGCAATAATTAGAAATTTAAAGTTTACTGCTAAACAGATTTCTGTGTTACTCTAAGTGCTACTGTTTAATAATATATGATGTTTTAAAAACTATTGCTACAAAAAGGAAAAGAGAAAATAAACGTCGTTTTCTTTTTAACTACATCTTATCTACACGCTACAGTTGGGCTGCAGTCCTTTACTCTTGGTGGAACAACTCCCTCTGGTGATAGCTACATCCATAAAAAGTTGCTGTATGGCTATGCTACGCAAAGTGGAGTAAATAATGCTGGCATAAGATGTCCTTGTATTATTAAAATGTCTTGGTTAAATTTGGCTCCTGCCTGTCTGAAATCTTGGTCATTCAGCAGGCAGGCAGTTAGACTGACAGCTAGAGAAAAGAGATAAGATTAATAATGTATATAACTATATCTTGTCTCTAAATTGGAGAGACATCAATTTGATGGATGGACCACTCGGTGGATAAAGAACTGGCTGGATGGCTGCACACAAAGAGCTGTGGTCAATGGCTTAATGTCCGGCTGGAGGCCAGTAATGAGTGGTGTCCCTCAGGGATCAGTGTTGGAATTGGTCTTGTTCAACATCTTTGTTGGTGACATGGACAGTGGGATTGAGTGCGCCCTCAGCAAGTTTGCCGATGACACCAAGCTGTGTGGTTCGATTGATACGCTGGAGGGAAGGAATGCCATCCAGAGGGACCTCGACACACTTGTGAGGTGGGCTGATGCTGACCTCATGAAGTTTAACCATGCCAAGTGCAAGGTCCTACACCTGGGTTGGAGCAATGCCAGGCACAGCTACAGGCTGGGCAGAGAAGAGATTCAGAGCAGCCCTGTGGAGAAGGACTTGGGGGTGTTGGTCGATGAGAAAATGAACATGAGCCAGCTTCAGTGTGCGCTTGCAGCCCAGAAAGCCAACTGTATCCTGGGCTGCATCAAGAGGCGCGTGACCAGCAGGTCGAAGGAGGTGATCCTGCCCCTTTGCTCTGCTCTCCTGAGACCTCACCTGGAGTATTGTGTGCAGTTCTGGTGTCCTCAACATAAAAAGGACATGGATGTGTTGGAACAAGTCCAGAGGAGGCCACAAGGATGATCAGGAGACTGGAGCACCTCCCATATGAAGACAGGCTGAGAAAGTTGGGGCTGTTCAGCCTGGAGAAGAGAAGCTGCGTGGAGACCTCATAGCAGCCTTCCAGTATCTGAAGGGGGCCTATAGGAATGCTGGGGAGGGACTCTTCATTAGGGAGTGTAGTGATAGGACAAGGGGTAACGGGTTAAAACTTAAACAGGGGAGTTTAGGTTGGATATAAGGAAGAAGTTCTTTCCTGTAAGGATGGTGAGGCACTGGAATAGGTTGCCCTGTGAATGCTCCATCCCTGGTGGCATTCAGGGCCAGGTTGGACAGAGCCGTGGGTGACATGGTTTAGTGTGAGGTGTCCCTGCCCATGGCAGGGAGGTTGGAACTTAACGATCTTAAGGACCTTTCCAACCCTAACTGTTCTATGATTCTATAATTCTATATCCACATGAGCAATGAGCTCAGGGAAAGCATTAAGGTGAAAAGAGCACATCTGGCCACATGCAAATGTGTGTGAATCTGTGGGCAAATTTTCTACTACTGAAAGCTTACAGTGGTCTTGGTTGTGTCATTCATAATAAATTGTTTTTTTTTCTATATGCTTGTCCAGGGAATAGCAGAACATCACCAAGTCAAGATTTCTCTGCTTCAAGATTTGAGGTTAAGCTCATTGCTACAAATTCCCACTGCCTTCAAGGAAGTTAAATGAGATCGTTCATACATCATCACTAAACAAAGAGTCATCTCCTATGCACGAATCTGCATGAATTCCCATTCCACAAATGGTTTCAATAAGGCAGATTCTGCAGTAACATAAATTGCTGTCAGACGATGCCGGGAGGATGTGGCCAAGACTTGAGCATCTCCCCAGGACCTGTAAAACATTCAGCATCATTTGTTACAGCGAGGAAGATGTATCTGAATAAAACGACAGGCATTTTATCAGGCTGGGAGAATAAAATCACTTCAGGAACCAGGGTTTGTGCTGCCTGATTAGAATGAATTAAATAACGGTTTGTAAAAACAGTCTCAGGCAGGTTATGAGTGAAAGTCTCAGGGTGTTTGTGCAGCCAAGGAAAAATGTCTTTCTCCAGCCAAGAAAACAAGTGAGGTAGGTCAGCCTAAGCCAAGACTTCCCTTTTCCCAGAGGAAAGATCTGACTTTTAAGGAAAGATTATGTCAAAGAGAAAGTTTCCTAAGAGCACACAACTCCAGCAGCATGAGGTGACTCATTTTAGTTTGATATAATCACAGTACCTTCATGCCAGGGGTGGCTGCAATTCCTTATCCGTGGCACTTACAGGCCTGCTGTTTCCTCACTAGCTCTGGATAGGCTCTGTTGCCAAGAGCAAAGAGCACTGATTTTCAGGGGGTTAGGCAGGTTAGAGGTGGTTGTTATAACCGGATCTGATGGGGAGGTGAGGTTGCAGCTGCTCTGGCTCCTGCATTCCCTGCACAGCCGGGTGCTCATCCTGGTGGATGTACCACTTGGAACAGGGTTTATGTGGCCTGGGGGAGACCTGCAGGTGTGTGCCGGGATCAGCAAAGGGTGGTAGAGCCCTTCGCTGGGCTTCTTATGGGTCAGACACATCAGGAGAACAACTCCACTGATCACAAAGAAACAAGTGAATGCTCCTCCCTGCTACTTCGACTGCCTTGTGAAGGCTCACGCTCATGGTTTACCAGTCAGACTTTCGCTCAGTTTTAGGAAATCAGCAAAGCCAAGTAAATCCAGAGCTGTTTTGTTGTGAATATAAGCACAGAAAAGCCGTAGTCCTGATTCAGTTTGCCTGATTCAGCTAAACCTGACGTGTGAAGTTCAAGGAAACCCATAGGAACTGCTGGGCTCCCCAGCAGTGATAGATGGCATGACTTTCATCTCTACGGTCACCCCTCCAACCTCTGCTTTCTGCAAGATATCCTAAAGCATCAATACTATAATTATTATGTTATTTTTCTTGCCTATGAGCGCAGCCAGTGACTGAGTTTGCTCACTGCATGGGCTAGCACGAAAAGGAGTCCTTTATGTGTGCCCACCCAGATGGCTGAATGCGATAACCCACAAATAGAAGAAACTGCAGCATCTCTTGAGGGGAGACACTGAATGCAGATGACACCCTTCCTCACCCAGACGGTTACAGAGCTCTACAGGAAGACACCAAATCTGGGTTTTCCGTACAGATTCATTCCTTCTCTGGGCAGGAAAAGCTGGCTATTGTGTCTGTGCCAGATGTTTGCTACCAGTGAACTCCACTGGGAATTTATGGGATGAAATAAAAGATCAAAAGCCATTCAAAACACAGACAGGTGATTCTCCTTAAGCATCTGGCCTCAAGCCCTCAGAAAGCCTGGCAGAGGTCAATGGTAAGTGGCCCCTGACCGTTTGGAAAACCATATAAAGAAGACCATAGAGTGTCTTTACTGGCAACTAGCTTTGCTGCATATGACATATAAATTAAGCAGATGAATGTTATTAGAGAGGCATTCTCATGAGTGCTGCATCCCACTAACAAAATTAGCAGGAAGTCTTCAAATACATGATCAAAACATCATATTAATTATGGGGCAGAAAGGTAATTAGTCTGGAAGAAGCTCATGTCAGGGTGCAGCGTGTGGCTGTGCCTCTGCTGTGATGCAGCTCTGCCTCTGCTGTGATGCTGCGTGCCCTGGGGAGCCCACTGTGGATCCCAAACACTCCTCAGGGTGGGACCAGAGCTGTGGTTCTTGCCCACACACTCCCTGTGCCAGTTCCCACTGGGGCATTGTTGTCCCAGAGCCTTTTGTCTCCAGAAGATGCCACTGAGAGCAGTTAGAGTCCCCACAGTGAGGCAGAGGAGGAGGTCAGAGGGGCTGGGGGGGAATAGGAACTCTTTTCCTCTAATGACAATGGGGATTGATGCATGTTTTGGATGGGAGGGACATACCATGAAGCTCTCACACTGCAAGCACTGACAGAAGCCTAGTGACGGGCTTAAAACCTCCAAGGAATCTCCTGGAGAATAGATTTCACCCTAAAATGAAAGGCATGTGGTGTTAGTCTGTGGATTGACATGGATTTTACAGCAAATCCAGCCTTTTGCCATGCTCTGCACAGCAGCTGAGGGGAGCAAGACTGCACTCAGGGACTCCCCTAAAGAAGCAGAGCTGTGCTCTGGGGGCTCTAAAGAAGCATGTGGCACATGGTATTTTGCTTGGACCAGGGTAAGGCACAAGTCAGAGCCAGGAACCATGCAGTTGTGTCAGCATAGGCACCAATAAAACCATTCAAAAGGCACGTGCCATTAGCAAATTCATAATTTCACATATGGCACTGACACAGGGGTTGTTTGGTGGCTGATTCCCTGCACTGACCCACAAAGACTTGGCCAGGGCCAAGCAGTTTTGTTTTGGGTCCACATTGCTATGAATCTGAAATCTGCTTGCCCTGAGTAGAGATGTTTTCTCATAAGAAAAGTGTCCTGCCTACATCCAGAAATAGCAGCTTGAATGATAAAGTGCCTGTCAGTGGCACTGGCAAACATTGAACAAGGCAGATGAAGGGTCAGATCTATATCAGCATTGTGCTTGCATATGATTTCCTTTAGGAAACCTTTAACCTCCACATCCCACGTGCTATTAGAATTGAACACCCTCACTTTGCCATGGCTGCTCTGAGGCAATGAGTACCTTGGCAAGGACACTAAGTGATTTCCCAGGTCCAACTACAAAGCAGATGTCTAAATAGCTCTTAAAATCTAAGGCTTCTTACGTCAGCTCTGATGATGTCCAGAATAGCTGGTGATGTGCGCCTTCTACCACAGCACAGCCTCAGCACTCTGCAGTGGGAGAGACCTGGCAGGGTCCTGGCAGGGCAGGGAGCATCACTGCAGCTCACCAGCTGTACCAGAACACTGGGTCTTGTAGCCGGTAATGTTGCTTCAGAATTTCTTAGAAGAGATCCAAGGGTTTTGGAGCTTGAGGGTCACACTTGCTGTATCATCCCATTGCTCTTAAGGTGTTTGCTATGAGAAGGCAGATTGTTTTTCTTGTCTTTTCTTATCCAAGAAGCAGGGTTAAACAAGCGATAGAAAATCTCACTTGCCTTTGACCTCTTGATAAGGTCTTATCTAAAGCTGGCTCAAGATAACAGTATTTTGAGCTGTTGCAGACTGGGCTTATATGGGAGTGTTCTTTTTTATGTTCTCCAGCAGAGTGTCTGGAAGCCAGCACATGTGTCTCCATCACCTGCCTAGTCTGGAGGGAACATGCAGGCTCTCTCTTATCCAACAGCTCTGCTAAGAGGGTTGGACCTCATTCATCACCAACTCCTGGTGCCCAGATGGAGCTCAAGCTACAGCTTTCATCCTGTGTCTCTCCCTAGGCATTGTTTTGAATCCTCACTTGGCTTGGGCATTAAATACAATTAGATGTAATTTCGAAATCAGGAATCAAGAGATGCAAATCTTGCATTGCAAAGCAAAAACTTCCTGCAAGGAAGTTCTGAAAACTGCTTGCTGACACCCACATGTGCCCTGGAAGAGCCAAGAGTATGCCCTCCCTGAAAGGCCTTTGGGTGGGCAGGCAGCTTTTGCAAGCTTTGGTGTAGCAGGAAATAAAAGACCTCAGGTAGTGTCCTTTTTTGATGTATGTACCCCCAATTAAGCGAAAGCATCTTATACCTTATATCTTGGCCAATTTCATTCCCCAGCTCAGCAAGGGACTCCTTTTAGCAGTCGGACATAGGTTAATTTCTTGGAGGTGCTGGAAGAAGTATAACAGAAGGGATTTTTCCTCCCCTTGTGTCTCTGTGTGAGGTCCTGAACAGCAAGGTTTGGTATTCCAGCTGAATTCCTTCTGAATCATTCAGCAAGCTGGGAGAGACACATGGAGAGTTTCCACCTTTTATCTCAGCACAAAACTTTCCAACTGAATAGAGTCTTTTTAATGGGAAAGTTATTGTCCTCCAGTGAGCCACTCATTTTTAGGATGACAGTAACTTGCATTTTGCCACAGATGTTGCTTATTACGATGTTTCCCATTCCTGACATAAAGGGGAAACACAAAGGTACTTGGGAAGCGTTGTGCCTCAGCCGCAGTCAATTGATGCTTTGCATTCACTGCCACGTTCGGTTTGCCTCCACACTGCTCTTGTGCAGCTGCAGTAAACCCTTTGGGCAGAGAAAGGAGAGCAGAGAAGGATGTTTACATTCTGGGAGAAGAACAGCATGAGGAATGGTGACAGCTCTATTACAAAGTCAAGGTTTTGAATATTGCAGGGACCCTTCAGCACAAGGCATCCCTACTCCTGCAGCAAAACAATCTGCACATTGTTAGCTAAGCACAAAGCTCTGTAAACAGCCTATTATCACCAGGCAGAGATTAAAAGCAGTGTTAAAGACCAGACTGTATCATAGACCCGGGTTCCATCATTACTTAGTGCTGAATGCGGCCACAAAAGATAGTCACATCTCTCATGACAGCACACTCCCAGCTCTGCATGGCACAGCTTTTTGTCATTCACCCTGTGAATTTTATATGCTGCAAAATGTTTGTTTCATTTTTGGTTCAAAGTTCTAGTTAAATATTATATATTGTTCATCTATTATATGAAGGTAAATTATAGAGATTTCTATATAATTACATACATGTCTCTATAACTATATATGTTCATATATACATCAGCTTTAATATCCAGCACCTTTCTTGTTTATTCATGTGCACTTAGCCTGCCCCCTCAAAAAGTAATGGAGCAACACCATACAATCATAGAACAGTTAGGGTTGGAAAGGGCCTTAAGCTCACCCAGTTCCAACCTCCCTGCCATGAGCAAGGACACCTCACACTAAATCATGTCTCCAAGGCTTTCTCCAGCCTGGCCTTGAACACCGCCAGCGATGGAGCATTCACAGCTTCCCTGGGCAACCCATTCATCAAATCTCTCTCCTTGGTACATTATAGCTCTTCCTAATACGTGCTACTTAATACCTGCAGAGTGGACACATTCTGCAACGTTCACATTTTTGAGTCTGAGTTCACATTTACACCGAAGTTTTGCCCCTCTTGGCAACTTCAAGGTTCATTTACGTGACATTTCCAGTGCCCAGCAATTCTGGACATGTTCCCACGCAAAATGTTTCTACAGACCAAGCAGTTGTATATTTTGTCCAGCCTGAAACATGGCAATCTCAGTCCTCTGTGACTAGGTATCTAATTAGTAGGAGTGGGAGAACATTCTTAAAGTATGCTCATATCTCTGAGCACACCAGTCCCATGTGACAATAAGGTTTTGATGGACTTCGTGCTGTTTTTGTCAGTGGAACCATGAATGTTTTGCCACTCTACATTGAACAGTCTTACATGGGCATACCAAGGCAAAGGCCCTGATTCTTGCCTTAGGTTATGAGACATGTCTGCACACGGAATGATACTTCAAGTGATGTTCAAGCCCCACTATCCATTCAGGTGTCAAAGAAGCCGAGGTGTCTGCTTCCTCTTTGTATGCCAAAGTCCTCACTGTTTGGCCTCAAAATGGAGAGCAAGGAAAATGTTGTATCCTAGGCAAAAGAAAGTGAAAAACCAAGCATCCTTCAAATTGTTATCAGTTCACTCCAGGAGTGTATAGACTAGAACATCTGGTTTGGTCAGACCATTCTTTTAGCGTGTTTTCACAGTATGGGATAAACTTTTGGAGCTGATTTTGCAAGTTCCAAGTCTACCTGCCTTTCAAAGTCATTAGCCTATTCTTGAGCTTAACCAGTCCTAACAAATCCCTCTTTTCTGCCTAGTCTTCCCAAGGTTCCCAAAAGCTGCATTATTTCATCGTTCATGTTTTCTGCATTCTGAGGGTGTTAAGGGAACTGGAGAAAGTGAATAGCTGAATGTTCAAATACATTTTCACAATATCTCTCCATCTTCTCTTTAATGTCTTGAGTTTGATGTTTTTTTCTTCCAACTTACAACCAGCAAGCTCTTTGGCAAGAAAAAGCTCAGATGAGGCTTGACTCCTTAATTACATTATTGGCAGACCGTGGCATTCCTTTGTTACTTTCTTGATCTAATTCTCCCAAAGAGCTGCAAAAAGGAGAATGGTGGATTAATTTAATCATAGCTTCTTGTGTGGTTAAATACCAAACCATTTATTGTTCAGATACGTCTGGGTACTTTGAACTTCATCTCTTCCATCCAGAGTGAAAGCATCTTTCTCTGTACATTTTCTCCCTTCAGACTTTACATCAAAGGAGTGATGCAGACACAAAGTCCCTGTGTTGGGAGTAAGTGGAGACTCTGTAACTGGGGTAGAGTATTCAAAGCACTGGTTATTTCATCAAGTCCTGCAGAGACAAAACAAAAAGGCAAACTGATCTGCTGGCTGCAGGACACTTCCCATGTCTCCCTGAAGCAGCTGTAGGCATGGGAAGGGTCCTTGTAAGGAGGATGCATAGAAGTGTAAAAAGTCAGTGTTGGAGCAATGAGTCTGCTTGAGGTTTCTTGGGCACTGAGGTTTGCAAGTCCTACATCTGTATTTTGCTGAAAAGTATGCATTTGTACAGGGAAAATCCTTCTCATGACAAAACAATGGGAATTCTACTGATGCCGTGGAACCTCTTTCATCTGGGGCTTCATTTCAGCACAACCCTCAGTTACTACAAGCTTTCTGTCTCAATTAACTCAACACTTTAACCAAAAAAACCCAGGACATTATGTTTGCAGCGGAGCAGATTTACTTTTCTGTGCAGACTTAAACAGCTGTTTCAGACTGTAACTGAAAAGTTATGGCATTTACAGTTGAGCTTTTCCAGACTCTTAACTGAAATGCAGTAGCCAAAGTGTTAGTTGTGTCTCTTCATGCATCTTCATGTGCCTTCTGGATGCATGTCGTTCAGATGTGAGCCCTCCTGTCTTTGTCTCAAAGGGTGAAATCACACTTCTTCCAAATTGGTTTTGCAGAAAACCCATATAGCTCCATGTAGGTTCCCATTCCTCTAGCTCTTTCCTTCGGGAGCTTGTTGCCAGCCATAAGTCTGAGGCAGCCTTTGCAAATCAAGTATCATCGAATTTGAACAGAGGGTTCTAAAGGGTAGCAATTAGCACCCTCTACATGGGTATTCATTGGATCACTGCATAGGCCTGCTTCTAGCAACTTCAAGGCAGCTCTCTAGCTTCTTCAAACATCCTTCAAGATGATGCCTGAGGGATGGATGTTTGAAGACCCTTCATTCTTCATAGTCAACTCTGTTAATGTTGACAAAGCAAGCTGCAAAACTTGGCTGAAGTAGGCTTTCCTCAACTAACAGCTTATAATTTGCTGCTGAGCTGCCTCAAGGATAGGTCTTGTATGGAGCTGTGCTCCTGAATTTGCATACAAGCAGTTTTTCACACTGCTGTCATTAACCTAAGCTGCATATTTAAACATCTCAATAATCAACTTCTATGCAATAGTTGTGAATTATTACAAAGCAAAATCTCATTCTCAAAGAGCTATCGAGGAAAACAGATTTAAACATTCTTTGAATTAACAGAAGGATATTACTCAGATTAAAGGAGAATGAAGACTAATAAGCCACTCCTGCAGCCTATGCTACAGGAAAGCACCATTATATCCACAAGAAAACACTGGAATTTAGGTCAGAAATTTCATAATGTACACACAGGTCACACATGACCTGGCACAGCAGCCAAGCTCCTATAGTCTTCCTCTCTCTGAGGAAGAAAATATGCTGCTTTCCCTTCTCCCACCACTGTAGATTTATAATTACATGTAACGTGGTATCATCCTGATTGCTTTGCAAGTAATTGTTTGCTAAGAAATTAGAACAGATAATAAAAGCAATGTCCTTCAAGCGAATAATTGCAGGATCAGCTCATTCATGAAAGCCGCAGCCAGTGATTTCCCCTTGGCTGCTGGGACAAATGTGAAGTCTCAGGAATGCATAAGCAAATGCATTAGCCATAATACATCTACTGGAGCAGTGATTTGTTAAACAAAGCAGTGTCTGGAAATATGGAAGTAACATGCTCAGCCGAGGAATAACTAATGACTTTTCTCCCAAAATGAGGAGTAATTATTTTAAGTGGTCACTATTTATAAAGTGACCACCTAAACATGCATACTTTTGGAAGTAATACTCTAAATAAAACCCTTTTTGCCAGGTATTTCACAAACCCAAATGCCAATAACTTTCACCATTTTTTAGATTTTAAGGAAAAAAGAACCCAAAATCCTATGGACTTCAACTCTACCTGGAATGGGAATTTCAGACGGAAAAGGCTGAGAGTGTGAGCAGTTCATCTAGAGACATCTCAGCTTGTTCCACCTTCTCCTCCTTATATACTACCTCAAAGTGGTTGGCATTTACCAAGCAGAGAACAGATGTAGAGAATAATTTCTGGTTTCTCTGAAACATGAGCAGCATACTTTTGACCGAGAGCTTTGTAAACTAGTTCCTTCTGTATCAGAGGTTTGGGGCCACCACGGAAAGAAGGGGCTTGCTGATCAGAGATGAGCAAGTGCCCTAATGTGCTGCTTAGAAGATGAGGGGTTACTGGGAAAACCACTGAGACATGGAAAGGGCCCCAAGGAGCCCCACAACGCCTGCAGATCCATAAGAAATCTTGGCCTTAGCCCTGCATATCTTGGGACATGAGTAACGTCTGCACTTCTCCTGCTGCTCTGGTTTAACAAATGCCAGGCTAGATCCTTACCCTTCCCAATATGGGACCAATCCAGCTCCCACTGCAGCCAGCTGGAGCCTTTCCATCGAATGAATTGGGGTTGGATCAGTCCCATTGCTGCTGCTGTTTGTCCTTGTACGGTGCATGCTGCTTCCATCCTGCAATGCCGGAAAGCAGAGGGAGCCCAAGGTCGGGAGATGAGGGCAAACCCTGGAATTCGAAACTATTCCTCAGTGGGGATGAAACTCCTATTTAAGGAAAGAAGGAAAACTGAGAGAGGGTTTTATGACTAGGCCTGGAATGAGGCAAGGGAAACGTTATGTGAACAAATAAAAGCAGATGGTTTTTATGTTTCAGTCAGCCTGAGCCTTGGGAATTAAGTGATGGTGCAGCCACAGCACACCCCGAAATGTGTCCCTGTGAAAATGCTTTATGTGCTGACGTTGTAAACATGAGTGTACTGCTGGGGAGGTCTCACTGAAGAGCAAGGCTTTCTTGTTGCAGCTACTGTACAGAATGAACACAGTGATGGTCCCCAACCCAAAGCACAAGTAATGTTTGGACGTGCAATTATCCTGTGTTCACCAGTCTGCAAGTTTTGACCCTCAGTGGGGTCATGGTCTGGTAGAAAGGGAACAGTGAAAGGCTACAAGAGCAGTGATGGTTGACAGCAGTGCAGTGCTGGCAGCAGAAGAGTGTTTCCAAGAGGCAAGGATGAGCAGAGGTTGTGTTCATGGGATCTGAGGACTTCTCTGGGTGAGGGCATTCCAAAATGTAATACAATCCCAACCCATACCAGGATAGTGAGTGAGTAAGTGTTTACAGCCAAGGAGGAGTGACATTCAAGTTTATAGAAACTGAACTTCATCAGAGTGCTCTACATTCATCCATCTGTGCTCAGCCCTTTGTACATGGGGAATATTTTGGGATTCATTCTCATTTATGACTGATTGCCTCTGCTGTTTAAGTGTATGTAGCAGAAAGTAGTAAAGAAAAACCCAACCCTATAAGCAGGAATGTGGGGAGTGTAAAGTCAGAAAACCGATCATAGGGACAGAACCTGAAACTATTTCTAATTCATTTTGTCGAGTGGAAAGGTTTCAGGTTATGTATGCCCCCCCGCTTTAAATTTCCCACTTAGCAGCAGCTCTGGGACCACAGTATTTTAGGATGAAATCCTGCTCCCACTGCAAGTGAAACGGCTATTGATTCTCATAGAACAGGGATTGCAGCATCTGTGCTGAAATCTCTGGGTTTCACACTCTGCAGGGGAGCAAATACTGGCTTCAGTTGCAGTTTTCATTGAGAATTTTATGCAAGGGAAACATTCCAATTGTTCAAAGCTGCATTAAAAAAAAAAAAAGCTGTTTCTGCAGCATTTTGTTGCAACATCAGCTCTGCATCAGAGCCAAATTTAAGCTAAGACTTACCCTTTCCCCATGTCAGAATCAGCAATATGGAGAAAAATGACAAAAGATTTCTTATTAAAATCTGAGAAGTGAGGTCGCAGGGTCAAGGAGCTTTGGAAAGCACAAATCCTTAAGATGCGTGTCTGGTTGGGTTTGTCTGAATGGGAAAGTTGCTTTGTTTAAGCCTTTTAAGTGACAGGGTTTGCAGAATGGAAACAATGCCTGCTGATAGAGATGAAGAAAAGCCCCACATCGGAGAACAAAAATGGAACTGAGACTCCACCTCAGGGCAGCGGAGATACGAGTGCCTTTTGTTTTGCAGGCACCCAAACCCCCTAGGGCTTCAAAAGTCAAATGCTTGACCCCAATGAACAAACATAAATATGTTATGGTTTTGTTTCTTTTAATTGCTGCAAATACAAGGACCACACATAAAGATGAAGATTCATGTGGCTTTCTTGATTAGGAGACATGGTTGTCAGCCTGCTGATGGGCCATTCATTGTCAATGCCAACACATCGAGGGAACTATAGTCAAGAGTGTTTCAAAATATGGGAAAGTGAGAGAAAATACCTTGCCTGCCTCCAACAGGGTGACATGATCAGCTCCAAGGCTTTTCCCCCTGCATTCTGTCCTTTTCCTAACATTTTGCTTTTTCCTCATGCTTTTTTGCCCCTCTTCCACCTCTTCCTTGAAATAAAATCAGCTTTCTTATTTCTGCTTTCAGAGCCTTGGGTTGCTTGAACTGCTGGTGCATCAGGATGGACAAGTCATGGGAACTTCAAAGGCAGGAGCCCTTTGGGTGCTGATTCTGCAAAGACATTGGTATATGCTTTATGGTGATGATATGGACCTGGCACACCAAACTCTCACCTACATAGGGGACAAAATGTTGCGGGCTATTTTGTTTAAAGAATGATCCAATGTGCATTTCTCTTGACTGCAAGTTAACATATCTTATGAGATCAAAAAAACCCCACCAGTTGTTCTTACTTTCTCTAGGATATATTGCATAGGAGTATAATTACCTTAAATCATACATGGAACGTGAAGGAAACAGATGCTTATTTCTTTTAGAGATTAGACAACCTTGCAGTCTGCCCAATAGGAAACAGAGAAGGAAACAGGCAATATATCTCGTAAGTATCAAGCAAATTAGAACATTGCTCAGGAAATAAGTAGATTTTATGACTGATAGGAAAGAGCAAGTCATTGTGTTTTTTCTTTAATGCAGGCTACAGCAAGATTTCATTCATTTTCAAGCTGCCAGCCTCTCTAGCAATTGTGTTTTGGCCAGATACACCTTCTAGTTCTGCCTGGTGATTTGAAAGAGGGAAAAAAAGGCTTATTTCTGAAACTACAGGCAGCGCCTATAACACAAGGAACATCAAGTTCTGAACTTGCTATTTGAGTATTTTTGAGTTCAGTTTTGCCCAAGAGCTGTTGATCATCACTTGTATGGACTTCAAAGCCTAAGTACCTGTGGTACTTAGGTGGTAAGTACTTGGGGTGTTCCCCAGACTGGATCAGTCCCAAAAGCAGCTATTCTGCTTTTAGAGTTACTGTTGTAAGAGCAGCTTATGAGAGGTGGGAACCTTAAAGCATCCTTCTGGCCTCTGCTTAGAGATTTTCTGGTTCATTAAAGCCTTGATGCACTAATGGCCTGTGCGTGATTTCAGAGACTGGTGCGCCGAACTCCTGCAGCTCATGCCTGGAGCTTGTTAGTGTAATTTTCTAAAGATTAGCAAGCATTGATTCCACTGGGAAGCCTTGGGGAAATGCTGTTAATCTCTTCTGACTGCTGCCGCAGTGCGTAGCTATGGAGGGTGGTACTGGGGTTTCTCACTGCTGCAGGCAAGGTGTGAACCTGAAGGAAAGTTTTCCTTTTGGAGTAACTGCATCTATTGCAATTGAGAACCATTAGCTAATGGTAGCTTCACTAAGTGAGACACTTCAGTTTACTTCTCCCAGGTTATCTGAGCCCTGGAGGCCTTCCGCGGAAGATAGACACTGACTCAGTCCTGGATTTAGTTTGCTCACATAACTCCTATTAACCTCAACAAGCTCGCATAGGTATGAATTAGGTGGAATTTTACTTGCTGGAAAGAGGTAAATTGTATATACATTTACAGAGAAGAGTATTATTACACAGTGGAAAAAATAAAAGCCATTGGGATAATTCAATTTCCTAACCAAAAAGTGGAAAGCACTAAAATTAAGTAGAGGAGGTAATTCAATATTCTGGTTACAAAACAGAACATTCTTGGTAGAATTAATGAATGAATGTTGAGTCCTGGCCCAGTGCTTACAAATGAGATCCCACAGTACACAGGTGGGAAGGGACAATAAAAAGCCTAATTCTAAATTAGGGTCACCAAAGGGGAGCTTGGAACCTGGCTTATTTTTTAATAACTTTTTACTACTTCTATGTAAGCTGTGGAGCTTAGGGATGTGAATACAGCCCTTCAATACCCTGTACATCAGCAACTGCCAAACCAGGGAAACAGTGAGAACTAGAAAGAGAAAAGCAAAGTGCCTCAAGTAAGACAAATTGTTTGGATAGTCCAGACATTGTTTTCTTATCTTGAACTAAGCTGGGGAAGTAGATTTGTTGGTGTTGACAAAAAAACCTTTGTACATTGTAGGAGGAGGAGACCCTGGGGGATGGAGAACAATAGGCTTCCTCTGACACAGGGATTGATTACCTTCAGGAAGGGCATGTGGGTTGCTCAGAGTGATTGAATTCCAGTATTGCTTTTTCAGAATCCTCTAATTATATTACAGACTCTATCATGGCCCTTTAAATGGCCACAATCTCTTTTGCCATCGTAATGAAATAACCACTGCTTAAAATAATGTTGTTTTCCTTTCTTTAAATAGGCTTTGCAGCCAGTGCTAAGGAACTTTCCCCTTTGATAGTGAGGAGAGCTACAGGGACATGCTGTAGCATCCACATGGGCAATGTGATGGGGATCTGTCCCTGCAGTTCCCATGGCTTGGAGATGGCTAAAACATGTTTGCAGAAGTCTCAGGTTAGATATAAGGATGAAGTTCTTTATGTAAGAGTGGTGAGGCACTGGAATGGGTTGCTCAAGGAAGCTGTGAATGCTCCATCCCTGGCAGTGTTCAAGGCCAGGATGAACAGAGCCTTGGGCGACATGGTTTAGTGCGAGGTGTCCCTGCCCATGGCAGGGGGGTTGGAACTGGATGATCTTGAGGTTCTTTCCAGCCCAAACCATTCTATGATCCTATGAGTCTGTGGGAACAGCTCAATGATACTCTTTGCCATTCACAACCAGCAGTGAAACAGTTGCTGCCAGACACATAAGAAAGAAACAACGAGGTAGTGCTGAGTACCCCTTACACCAGCAGTCACGTGGGCTTTGAGGACATTATGGCCTGAGCTGGAGGAGACATAACCAGAATAAAGCTTTTGGTAGCAATGCCAGATGTACCAACACACCACTGGCATGCAGGGAGCCCTTCAGCTGGGCTCTGCTGCCTTGGAAACCAATGTAGACCTCTGAATTTGCCAGCAAAACACCAGGCTCACTGCTCTTCCTTACAAAAGGCTTCTTGCAAACTCCAGGTTTCTTTCTTCATCTGGTTTAAGAAAATTTTCCACTTCCCTTTTCCACACAGTGCTTATTTTTGGGGAGAAGCCCATTTGCCCCATTGCTGAGGCACTCATGGAAGACCTTGAATGAAGCCCTTCCCACACAGCAGCTATCCAACACTCTGCTCAGACAGACCTTAGGAATAACAAAGGAGATTCATGGCTGCTTGGTTACAAACTTTAAAAAACATGACTATAATTTATGGGAGATTTTCCTTTCCCATCATCAGAGCAAGAACTGGAGGAAAGCTCTGGTTTGCTTACTGGGGTTATCCATGGTTTATCAGTATGCAGCCTGTCGATGCTGAGTTACCAAGGACATGTTTCCTGCACAGATGCTCGCAGGAATCATTTGAATTCATCATCTGAAAGTGATGAATTCCAGAGATCGCACAAGCTAAAAAACTGTCAGCAAAGAGCCTGTGGCTCAGGGAAAGAAAAGGCAGCTGCTCAGAGCACCTCTCCCTGCAGGACTCCTGCCTTGACCTCCACCTCCGGCAAGGAATCATTGAGGAAGAACGGTATTCCAGGGCACGAGCTAGCTCCCACATGGAGGTCACTGAGAGCAATGGCCTGAGGATGAGGAAGACCCCCAGCGTGTTAAAGGTTTGTGAATACAGACTGTGGAATTGGTTTATAAAAGACATTTCACTAAAAAGAACTCAAATAGCCAGGAATTCCTCCCAACCATAGCTTCCTGGACATCATGGCAACATGTCACAATCCAATTGCATTCATTTTTCTCTATTTTTGTGGAAAAAAACAAGTTTGTGAGTTTTACAGCCTGAGGGGCTGCCCAGTTGTGTGAGAATGGAGATGGGATCCATGTGCAGATCATTCCTCCTTTCAAACTGACCTTTTACTAGGGTGGATTAAAATCTCCGCTTTATTTACAAACATCAGCTTACTGAATAAGCTACAGAGGGCTGTAACTGTTGATCGATGTTAAGACCATCTGAAACATCAAAGCAATGGCTGTTTATGAGGAAAGACTGAAAAACCATGGCAACTTGCCTCTCTTCCTTTCTAGCTCCGCGCAGCAGCGATGGATCAATCAGTTCAGCTTCTGTGAGTGTATTTCAGAAGTGCAGGCAGCAACTTTTGCGTGCTGAATATTAAATACCAAATGTAGTCTTGATGGCAGCAAGCACAAATCTCCTGATTCCTCAGAGCCACAGTGCCATTTACTTCTGTGCAGTGAATAAATATGGCAGTGCAGACATGGGAGATGACGAGGAGGTTAGATCTGGGGTTTGAAGCATCAGAGTTGGAGACGCTGTGTTAGCATAGCCCTTTGGGCTGTCTTATTCCAGCAATTAAAGTCACTGGCACAAGAAGTCAAAATGCCTTTATCAGTGTCATCAAAATGATATAAAATCCCTGTTCTTTCCTAACTCTATGTTAGGAAAAGATCCCTTTATCCTCTCAGCCTTAGGACCGAAATTAAAGATATCCCTTTGAGGTTATCTCCATCAGCTTTCCTAGGTTGCAGATCCCACAGATAACACCAGGTAGGATTTTTTCCCTATCAGTTTAGATTTCCCTTAGTCCCGTTTGAATCAAAAAGTGGTTTGTTGCTTTTCCTTTAATTTCACTTTCGCTTTTCGTTTATTTTTCTTGTCAGGTTGGAAAGATTAAAAGGAATAATTTATTTTTCAGATAAACTATTTCACTTGACCCTTTGTCAAGAACTGGGATGCCTGTAATAGATTTCAGATTCACACAAGCAATGCTCTTTATTTTTTCTGGGAAAAAAAAGGAATAAATATGCAAATCAAAGCTATCAGTGACTTAGATTCTCATCAGTAACCATAAATAAACATGCGGTTTACTCAGAGGAAACACATTTTGGAAAAACTTTCAGATTACAAAAAGGCTACAAAACAGCCCAAAAGGAGAGAGAAAAAAGGCAGTTTCCTCTTGCTCCCTCTCATTTCACAGTATTTTACCTTGATATTTCCAGTTTACCAGATAAATGATTTTCACCAAAATTGAAATATTTCCATTGATGACAGAGATTGTGCTCAGTCCAGAAGAATTCTTTCAAGGGTGGTTCCTTTCTCTGTTTGGCTACTGACCTCAGAGGACTATATTTCACTGCGAATGACACTCCAATATAGCTTGTAGGATATGCTTGACTAACTAAACATAGCAACCCAGAGCAAAAAAGGCATGCACCAAGACACTAATTTCACCAGGCAGGACAGACTGTCAGCTTTGGTTTTCAATCAAGAAAACATTTGGACAAATTGGCTGACAAACACATTCTTATGTTGGCCACTGGATGGTAATGTTATATGGTCTCTCTGGTTCTTTTCTTTGCCATATGGGCAAACAGCTCAGATCAGGAAGAGGGCATTTCATTTCTGCTGCTAATTACGGGAGGGAGCTGAGCCTGGTAGGTATAGAGTTGGCTCAGAGCCTTTACCTCTGTCAAAAGTTGCTTTTGTGGTACAGTGGCTTCCTGAAGCTCAAAAGGTAGATGTTAGATTGTCAAAATGGATCTTCCCCATTTACTGTTGGGAATAGCACTCTTGCTTTACTTGCAACCACAAGTCTCACATCACTTCAAACTTTGGTATCACCCCACCTCAAGTCCTCGCACTTTCCTGCACCTCAGCTCCCTCTCTTGGCTACATATCTTCCTTTGAACTTGGGCTGACCCTAAGCAAAAATGAACCTGTAACCTCACAGCGCCAGAAGAGATATTCTGACACACACAACTTCTTACAGCTTTGTCAATAACTCTTAGCTGTGCCCTTTCGAACTAATGTCGTATGTCTCCATCACACACTATGTCTGCATCACTCTGTCTCCACCACACACTAAACACTAAAGTTCACATGTAGAGCGTAGGCTTTTTCATTTTTCTAAAGCAGTATCCCCCCTAAAAAACCCCAACAAATTAGAAGCATTTCATTAATCTTTAGGTGAAGGTCACTCACAAGTGTATGAAAGCAGAGCGCTTTGTTCGCGTAAGGCTGTAGGCATACGTTTAACCTTAAATGAGTAAGTCCCATCGAAGGGGGCCTCATATGCTTAAGCTTACAGATAGGATGTAGGGTTTTGCTGGGTTAGGATCTTGGACCGCAAAGCACATAAAAGAGATCTGCCAGGCTTCTGATGAACCACAAGGGCAAATTTAATCTCCTTAGAAATGTGCAGCTGACTTGCTACAGATTTTCTGGTGCACAGATCAAAGCTAAAGCTGTTATGCTGGGCTAGCATGTGTCTCCATATAGATGGGGAAAAATGGAACTAATATAAAAGAACAATGAATGGTGTTCCAATCTCGGAAGGTTCCCTACATATGGTAAAGAGACTCTGCCTGCTGACTAGTAGCTAGGACTGCGGAATGTAGGAATTTTGCTGCTGTCTTGTGACTGCTTCAGACAAATCTCCCTAAACTGCTACAACCACTGGCCTGAGTAGGTTGCTTCCAATTTCTTTCAAGTCCTTGGAGAAAATGAGTTCTTTTAGCCTCCTGGGAGAAATGGTTAGGCAGAAGTGATTCCAGATGGGAGAGGATGGGATGGCTTTTGTATTCACAACATCTGTACGGCATAGGACAATCCAAAGGGCTTGGGGAATTAGGTGACAAGTTGTGTGGCTCTCTGAGGTTGGTGTTGAAATCAAAGAGTAAAGAAAAAGGCTGGCTCTGAGGCTTCTGATCTGTTTGAAGTGTCTTTGCTGTAGGCATGTGATGTGCTGCATGGCTACTGGCATAAAGGAGCCACAGACACATGCTCTCAGTAGCATAACTTCAGAGGACACGGTCTGACCAGCAGGATGTTTCCTCTTCTGTCCCAGAGGAGATAGAGTATAACTTTATTCCACTTGATTTAGAGAATAAGGTAACAGTGCTTGTGGCAGAATTTAAGTGGCAAAATAGAAATGTGCTCTGAGCAAGGAAGTGACGGTTCAGTGTTTCTGTGAGCTGTCATAACCAGGACCCTGTATCCTTCCCCAGACAGGACCTTGACAGCAATCAATATCTAGAAAAATGAAGTCAATTATTAGCAGTGGGATTTAATATCACTTCAGTATGGTACTTTGTTTTATTTCTCTGTCTGGCTGTCATCTGCTGGGACAAAGTCTGGGAGAAGTAAAATAACATCCTATTTTTGTTGCTCTTTCCACAGTTGGAACAAGTCTTTTTTCACACCATCGGATATGACTGAACACTCCACAAAACAGCTGCTCTGTCCTCTGCTTGTCCACCATCCCCAAATTCTTGAATTCCTCTAAAAGGTTAAATGTGTTTCTGCTTTGACCTGGAAAACAAGATATGCCTAATGGAGTTTTAAGGATTAACTTTTCCAAGGTGCATTATTTAACTCATTACTTCAGTGCTCAGCTGAACTGTCAGATTTGGTCTCTGTTGTGACACTTGGAATAATCTCCAATTAGACACAACAGATTCTGCTGGGAAACAACACATAAATCAAGTAGCGCCAAGCATGGAAGCTAAATAGCCAGACTAAGCAAGACATATGCTCCCCTGCCACTCTGCATGACTAGACATGACGGGATTTGCTGGGAGGTATGTGATGTGGGCCGCAGTGAAGTATAGGTGTTGGGCTTTTGGCACACTTGCCTTGCAATGTGAAGAAACACCAAGCAAATTCCTTGGCTTTGTGCAAAGGCAGGGACTGTCTCAAGGGCAGTGCCCGGCTTTCCGCTGGATCCCTGGAAAACATCAACCTCTTTCCAAGTCACAACTTCCTTGCACTAGTGAGACACTGGCAATGTCAGTGCTAGACGGCAACAAGTGGCAGATAAGCCTCTGCCTGTTCAAAGCAAAATAAGAGCTCAGAGTCAGCAGCTCCTCTGCACAGAAATGATATTGTGAGTTATTCCAGCTGGAAAGGGGCTTCAGAGAAGAGCTCACAGTGTGCAGGGAGGGATGATGCATCCATAATTGAGGCTGGCTTACAGAGGTGTGCAGGGTGATTTTGTTTTGAGTGTTTAATGGGACAATCCCCACTTAATCCTGGACTCTGATGTAATTTTCAGATTACCAGCTGAGACTGTTTATTATGGGACTTCCAGGGCTTCATATTAGAGGGTGGGATGTTTTTGCTGTACTTTTGTATTCAGCCCTCATGTAAAATGTGACTATGGGATCCAGTAACATTGCTTCTCTTACAGTGCTGGGCAATCCTAGCTGTTCCCCCACCCAGTCCTGCAGTACATTGAGGTCTCTTTTCATGGTGCAAATGAGCAACAGAGCAAGTAAGAACAGACTTGTCTAATGTCTGGTGTTGAGCATACAAGGCTTATTCCTCTGACTAGCTTTAAACATGAGTCCTTACCTTAAAATAAGTATTATTTCCTAGTCTCAAGGAAGTCCTGCTACTGCAAACACTAATACTAATCAGTGTCACTAGCTCTAATTAGTGTCAACAAGGGCTTTATCTGGAATTAAGAAAAGTGATAAACATATTTCCATGTTTCATTTAAAAAATCCCCTGTGCCCCTGTCAGGAAAATATATGTTCAGTAAATACCTCTGATGACATAAAGCACCTTTTATTTTTCGAGTTAAATTAGTGTCACGGACTTAATTGGTTACACATTTCCCTAGCAGGAAATTGGAAGCCATTAAAACTGCTGCATTAAAATAACCCTCAATTACTGCTTCTTTGGAGATGATTTCAGTTTTGTTCATCTGCCTTTTCCTATTGAGTAGTTTCAGCAGAGGTGTTTGAGGAGCAGCACAGGATGAGTACCTGTACCAGAGAAATGCTGTCTGCAGTCCCGCTGTCCTGCCATGTGTGCCCACATCTCCTGGGCCAACAGCCCTACACCCCATCCTGGCCCTCCTCACACCATCCTTTCCAATAGGGACTGTCCCTCCATGCTTCCTCCATCCCTTCTTGCCTACCAGCCTTATACCTCCATTTAGTAGCCCAGTGCCTCAGTCCTACTGTTGTAGTTTAGACCTGGTTGGCAACTCAGCCCTGTGGAGCTGCATCACTCCCCCAGTGGGACAGGGGAGAGAATCAGAAGAGTAAAGGTGAGATGAGATTGGGTAAATTGAGACTAAGGCAGTTTCATAGGGACGGTAAAAGCTGCACAGGCAAACAAAGCAAACAAGGAATCAATTCACCACTTCCCATGGGCAGGCTGGTGTTCAGCCATCTCCAGGACAGCAGGGCTCCATCACATGTCATGGTGACTTGGGAAGATCACTCTGAAAATCACACCTTCCTCCTTCTCCCCCTAGCTTTCTATGCTGAGCACAATGTCACAGAGTATAGGATATCCCTTGGGTCAGTTGGGGTCAGCTATCCCAGATGTGTCCCCTCCAACCCATCGTGCATCCCCAGCCTCCTTGCTGGTGGGGTGTGGAGCAGAAAAGACCTTGACTCTGTGTAAGTACTGCTCACCAGCAACTAAAACATCCCTGTGTTATCAGCACTGTTCCCAGCACAAACCCAAAACACAGCCCCATGCCAGCTACTATGAAGACAATTAACTCCATCCCAGACAAAACCAGCACACTTATACTCCCTAATCACCCTGATCTATATCATTCCTCTGTCTCCAGAAGGACTACATCTATATTCAAATCCCCGGATCCTCTGGACACATTGTGTGCTCACCCTCCTGAAGTTATGGCCTTCTCCTGTACTAGCTTTCCTGTCACCTCCAATTTAACAGGTAATATTCAGCCTTTCAGCTTACAGTATCATCTCCATTACAAGAATAAGCAAAGAAATAGAAAAGGCACCAAGAAGGAGGATGAGCAGATGGAAAGGCTTTTAATTTGTGTGAGCTCAAAGCAATATGCACAGAGGATAATGAGTATGATGTACTGCCCTGTTCAGGGCCATGCTGAAATAAGCTGAGCCATTTAATTAATGAATATACTTAAAACAAGGAATAGAGGGATAAAAATCAGAGAGGTGCAATTATTTTAACAGATGCTACAAATAAGGTCCTGTAAATCCTCATGGAATGATTGTGCTGAGCTAATTGTAATGCAGTGACTCCACAAAAAGGCTGTTTTGGGGTACTCTTGTGCCTTAATCATAAGGGCTGGAAATGGTCCTTCACTGGGACTTCATTCAGGGCCTTCGGAGACCCCATCAAAAGCTGAAAAGTGTTGCATCATACTATCATATATAAAATGGGGCAAGAATGAGCCCTGCAGTTTGGATCAGTGAGCTGAGGCAGGATCCTAGCATCAGAGTCTGCTCCAGCTCCTGATCGTGTGGTTGTTGAACACATGAAAGGCACATCCAGACATACACAGATGTGGCCAGAGCATCACAGGGATGATGATGGTTGCTGTAGTACCTCCATGGTGTTATGCTGTGACAAATGAAGGCAAGGGCTTGTGTGTCCTCCTTGGTAAAACATGATCACTGAAATTCTTTAAAGTTCTGCTACTGCAGATTGAGAATAACACATCTGGAGAATCAAACTCTCCCCAAAACAATTCCCCATGATTTATGTAATCTCTATCTTTTAGTCCTTTTCATAAGCCAAAACACTTTTTTGTCCTTTTTTTTTGTTTGTTGTTTTTTTCAGAGTACCAGAGATTGTTGGACAAAAAGTGCAGAATAAATCCTTAAACCCCCTGAAATCCACCTGCTCTGAGATTCCAGCTTTAAGCTCAAACCCGTATTGTTTTGTGCAACTACAAACCATAAACTGCTGCAACAAAGGGCTCAAACTTTATTGAGAAGTTTGCCATTTGAGGACAAATATAGAGGGAAGTGTTCATTTTGAGTGAGGCCTGATTTTGTTTGGAAATCAAACCCATTTACAAAAGCTGTTTGCAGCTTCACAGTTGTGGTTAAATCTGTTGTAATCCCACAGGATTATCACGCCTGTTTTGAGTAAGGTAACGGAAGGTGCAAACTCACATTTACCAACTTCAGAAACTTGTTTTCTGTCTTATTTTATAGCTTCCTATCTTTTCTGACAGTCATTTCTTCCATTTCCTGTTACAACTGACTCTACCATTTACTTCAGGATTGTCAAATATTGCAAAAGATGAGTTACATGAAAATAGATGTTTGGTAACTTTGTTAATACTGCTCAGCAGCAACAATCCTGAAAGCACTCCAAAGACTCTAAAAGACACTCAGAAAAAGAGATAACATTCATTTAATTTATTTCAGTGATGCTATTAGTGTCATACTCAAATGTCATAACATTTTCTCTTCTTTTAAAGGCAATTGAGTATCTGACTGTAATTCTGTTAGCCATTTTGCCACAACTGTTGGTTTAACTTGAAAGGATGAGTGTTTTTATTGTGCAGAAAGTGTCACAACAGAAACAGCCTTGCTCCAGAATACGTGCATCCTCTGCCTTCTGAAAGCATGGCATAACACCTCAGACTGGACCTGGCTGGGGTTTCAGACCCACTTTAGAACTAGACTTGGAGTTGCGGTTCCTGTTTAGCTGCACTTCTCGCTAGTGTACATACTATGAGGAATTTGGGACACCATTGATTTTTCTGCCTTTTACAGCATTGATTAATGCCAGCTAAGAGCTTTGCACTGACTTTCACATTCCATTGACAACCTTTGATTCAGATTTGTCTCCACAGACATAAGCTGCATGATCTACAGAAGAAAATGGGACAGATGAAAAGGCAATGGGCTTGTGTTTTTTTTTCTTTATCACATACTGTTTTTTCTAAATGCTTAACCTGACACTGATGCACTGCAATATTTACCCCGGTATGCATCTGAGAACAGAGACACTGCACAGACATTAGGAGACCTCTTAACTCCAGCTGGATATATGGACCATTTAAGACTAAGGACTTTCTCACATGGCCTCATATGGCCTCCTTATC
>NW_026901438.1:0-41219 GCF_033783945.1 Neopsephotus bourkii | reverse complement strand
TATGGGTCCCTATGGGCTCTCTATGGGTCCCTATGGGCTCTCTATGTATTCCTATGGGTCCCTATGGGTCTCTATGGGTCCCTATGGTCTCTCTATGGGTCCCTATGGGTCTCTATGGGTCTCTATGTATCCCTATGGCTCCCAATGTGTCCCAATGCATCCCCGCCCCCCAGCGCTGCCCAGATCGAGCTCCTGCAGCTCCTGGTGGCCGTAGCCAATGAGAACGGGCTGGGGGCGGCGCTAGAGATCAAGATCAAGTTCAGCATCATCGCCTCCCTCTATGACTACAACCCCAACCTGGCCACCTACATGAAGGTCTCTATGGGGCGCTATGGGGCGCTATGGGGCTCTATGGGGTGTCTATGGGTCTCTATGGGGTGTCTATAGGGCTCTATGGGGCTCTATTGGTGTCTATGGGGGCGCAGGCAGGGGTTTGCGGCGCGGCCAGCAGGGGGCGCTAAAGGGCCAAAGGGGGCGGGGTCAGCTGAGGACACGCTGCCTCGCTGCGTTCTGATTGGCTGGAAGGGTTCTGTTGGTGGGTATGGAGGTGGAGTGGGGTCTATGGGGGGATATGGGGGGTCTATGGGGGGCTATGGGGGCTCTAGGGGGTCTCTATGGGGTCTCTATGGGTCCCTATGGGTCTCTATGGGGTCTCTATGGGTCCCTATGGGGTCCCTATGTGTCCCTATGGGGTCTCTATGGGTCTCTGTGGGGTCTCTATGGGTCTCTATGTGTCCCTATGGGTCTCTATGGGTCCCTATGGGGTCTCTATGGGTCTCTATGGGGTCCCTATGGGTCTCTATGGGTCTCTATGGTGTCTCTATGGGTCTCTATGGGTCTCTATGGGGTCTCTATGGGTCTCTATGGGTCCCTATGGGTCTCTATGGGGTCTCTATGGGTCTCTATGGGGTCTCTATGGGTCTCTATGGGGTCTCTATGGGGTCTCTATGGGTCCCTATGGGTCTCTATGGGTCTCTATGGGTCTCTATGGGGTCTCTATGGGTCTCTATGGGTCTCTATGGGTCCCTATGGGTCTCTATGGGTCTCTATGGGTCTCTATGGGTCCCTATGGGTGTCTCTGGGTCCCGCAGCCGGAGCTATGGCAGCGCTGCCTCACCTGCATTGAGGAGCTCCTGGATGAGCTCTTCCAGCACCCGGAGATCTTCATAGGGGAGAACATCCTGGAGGAGTCCGAGAACCTCAGCAACCCCGAGCAGGTCCCTATGGGGCGCTATGGGGCTCTATGGGGGTCTATGGGGCTCTATGGGGTGTCTATGGGGCTCTATGGGGCTCTATTGGTGTCTATGGGTCTCTATGGGGTGTCTATAGGGCTCTATGGGGCTCTATTGGTGTCTATGGGGGCGCAGGCAGGGGTTTGCGGCGCGGCCAGCAGGGGGCGCTAAAGGGCCAAAGGGGCGGGGTCAGCTGAGGACACGCTGCCTCGCTGCGTTCTGATTGGCTGGAGAGGAAACCATTGGTGTCTATGGGGGTTTAAGGTTCTCTATGGGTCTCTATGGGGTTTCTATGGGTCCCTATGGGTGGCTATGGGGTCTCCTCACACTTATGGGTCCACCCCACACTTATGTGTCCACCCCACACTTATGGGTCCAGCCCCACTTATGGGTCCAGCCCCACACTTATGGGTCCAGCCCCACACTTATGGGTCCAGCCCCACACTTATGGGTCCAGCCCCACACTTATGGGTCCAACCCCACACTTATGGGTCCTGCCCCACACTTATGGGTCCAGCCCCACACTTACGGGTCCTGCCCCACATTTATGGCTCCTGCCCCACACTTATGGGTCCAGCCCCACACTTATGGGTCCAGCCCCACACTTATGGCTCCAGCCCCACACTTATGGGTCCTGCCCCACACTTATGGCTCCAGCCCCACATTTATGGCTCCTGCCCCACACTTATGGGTCCTTCCCCTGTTCCAGCCCTACCGCGTCCGCGGCTGCATCCTGACCCTGGTGGAGCGAATGGACGAGGAGTTCACCAAGATCATGCAGAACACGGACCCCCACTCCCAAGGTACCCCCATAGAGCCCTATGGAGCCCTATAGACCCCTATAGAGCCCCATAGACCCCCATAGATCTCCATACACGCCTATGGATCGCTATGAGTGGTGAAGGACCCCCATAGGACCCCATTACCCCCCCATAGCAACCCCATAGCATCCCCATAGCATCCCCATAGCATCCCCATAGCATCC
This sequence comes from Neopsephotus bourkii, assembly GCF_033783945.1. Taxonomy (NCBI): domain Eukaryota; kingdom Metazoa; phylum Chordata; class Aves; order Psittaciformes; family Psittacidae; genus Neopsephotus; species Neopsephotus bourkii. The sequence goes on along the minus strand of NW_026901438.1, from coordinate 39,002 downwards.
CCATAGCATCCCCATAGCATCCCCATAGCAACCCCATAGCATCCCCATAGCAACCCCATAGCATCCCCATAGCAACCCCATAGCATCCCCATAGCATCCCCATAGCATCCCCATAGCAACCCCATAGCATCCCCATAGCAACCCCATAGCATCCCCATAGCAACCCCATAGCATCCCCATAGCAACCCCATAGCATCCCCATAGCAACCCCATAGCATCCCCATAGCAACCCCATAGCAACCCCATAGCATCCCCATAGCAACCCTCCACCCCATAACCCCATAGGACCCCATAGCACCCATCACCCCATAGCCCCCACATGGTCCCCATAGCATCCCTAGCACTAGACCACCCCGTTGCATCATAGCTCCCCTAGCATCCCCATCATCACCATAGCAACCCCATAGCAACCCCATAGCATCCCCATAGCATCCCCATAGCACCATCGCATCCCCATAGCATCCCCATAGCATCCCCATAGCAACCCCATAGCATCCCCATAGCATCCCCATAGCATCCCCATAGCATCCCCATAGCATCCCCATAGCAACCCCAGCATCCCCATAGCAACCCCATAGCATCCCCATAGCATCCCCATAGCAACCCCATAGCATCCCCATAGCAACCCCATCGCATCCCCATAGCAACCGCTCCAGGCCCATTCTAACCCCCCTAGGACCCCATAGGCACCCCATAGCGCCCCATAGCGCCCCATCTTGGTGCCCCATAGAGTACGTGGAGCAGCTGAAGGACGAGGCGCGGGTGTGCGGGATCATTGCGCGCCTGCAGCGGTACCTGCAGGAGAAGGGGTCCCCATAGCATCCCTATAGCAACCGCATAGCATCCCCATAGCATCCCCATAGCATCCCCATAGCAACCGCATCGCATCCCCATAGCAACCGCACCGCATCCGCATAGCAACCGCATAGCATCTCCATAGCAACTGCATAGCAACCGCATTGCATCCCCATAGCAACCGCATCGCATCCCCATAGCAACCGCTCCAGGCCCATTCTAACCCCCCTAGGACCCCATAGGCACCCCATAGCGCCCCATAGCGCCCCATCTTGGTGCCCCATAGAGTACGTGGAGCAGCTGAAGGACGAGGCGCGGGTGTGCGGGATCATTGCGCGCCTGCAGCGGTACCTGCAGGAGAAGGGGTCCCCGGAAGAGCTCTGCCGCGTCTTCCTCCGCCGCATCCTTCACACCTACTATAAGTTCGACTATGGGGAGGCGCAGCCGGGGGGTAAGGGGGTCTATGGGGGGCAATGGGGGGCAATGGGGGGCAATGGGGGGCAATGGAGTCAATGGGGTCAATGGGGGTCAATGGGGTCAATGGGGGCAATGGGAGTCAATGGGAGGCAATGGGGGTCAATGGGGGGCAATGGGGGTCAATGGGGGGCAATGGGGGGCAATGGGGTCAATGGGAGGCAATGGGGGTCAATGGGGTCAATGGGGGTCAATGGTCAATGGGAGGCAATTTGAGTCAATGGGGTCAATGGGAGGCAGTGGGGGTCAATGGGGTCAATGGGGGTCAATGGGGGACAATGGGAGGCAATGGGGGTCAGTGGGAGTCAACAGGGTCAGTGGGGTTCAATGGGGGTCAACGGGGGTCAATGGGGGTCAATGGGAGTCAATGGGGGTCAATGGGGGTCAATGGAGTCAATGGGGGCAATGGAGGTCAATGGGGGTCAATGGGCAATGGGGGTCAATGGGGGGCAATGGGGTCAATGGGGGTGATGGGGAGCAATGGGGGTCAATGGAGTCAATGGGGTCAAGATCAATGGGCAATGGGAGTCAATGGGGTCAATGGGAGTCAATGGGGTCAATGGGGGGCAATGGGGCTTCATGGGAGTCAATGGGAGGCAATGGGGGCAATGGGGGCCAATGGGGTCAGTGGGGGGCAATGGCGATCAATGTGGGTCAGTGGGAGGCAATGGGGGTCAATGGGACTCAATGTGGGTCAATGGAGTCTATGGGAGTCAATGGACTCAATGGGGATCAATGGGAGTCAGTGGGGGTTAATGTGGAGCAATAGGGGGCAATGAGGGGCAATGGGGGTCAATGGAGTCAATGAGGATGAATAGGGGTCAATGGGAGTCTATGGGAGTCAATGGGTTCAATGGGAGTCAATGGGGATCAATGCCGCCGATACTGATGACATCACCGATGACATCACCCCCCAGCCACCAATGAGGAATCCCCGGCCGCCCTCATGGACCGCCTCTGCAAGTTCATCTACGCCAAGGACCGCACCGACCGCATCCGCACCTGCGCCATCCTCTGCCACATCTACCATCATGCATTGCACAGCCGCTGGTACCCGGCCCGGGACCTCATGCTCATGTCCCACCTGCAGGACAACATCCAGCACGCCGACCCCCCCGTGCAGGTCTGACCCATAGAGACCCATAGGGACCCATAGAGACCCATAGAGACCCATAGAGACCCCATAGGGACACATAGAGACACATAGGCATCAATGGGTTCCTCTCCAGCCAATCAGAACGCAGCGAGGCAGCGTGTCCTCAGCTGACCACGCCCCCTTTGGCCCTTTAGCGCCCCCTGCTGGCCGCGCCGCAAACCCCTGCCTGCGCCCCCATAGACACCAATAGAGCCCCATAGAGCCCTATAGACACCCCATAGAGACCCATAGACACCAATAGAGCCCCATAGAGCCCTATAGACACCCCATAGAGACCCATAGAGACCCATAGAGCCCCATAGAGACCCATAGATTGCCACATCTACCATCATGCATTGCACAGCCGCTGGTACCCGGCCCGGGACCTCATGCTCATGTCCCACCTGCAGGACAACATCCAGCACGCCGACCCCCCCGTGCAGGTCTGACCCATAGAGACCCATAGGGACCCATAGAGACCCATAGAGACCCATAGAGACCCATAGAGACACATAGAGACCCATAGAACCCAAACCCAAAACCATAGAGACCCCATAGGGACACATAGAGACACATAGGCATCAATGGGTTCCTCTCCAGCCAATCAGAACGCAGCGAGGCAGCGTGTCCTCAGCTGACCACGCCCCCTTTGGCCCTTTAGCGCCCCCTGCTGGCCGCGCCGCAAACCCCTGCCTGCGCCCCCATAGACACCAATAGAGCCCCATAGAGCCCTATAGACACCCCATAGAGACCCATAGAGACCCATAGAGACCCATAGAGACCCATAGAGACCCATAGAGCCCCATAGAGACCCATAGGGACCCATTGATTGACATCTCCATGAGGTTTCTCTTGAGTCCCACCACTCCCTGGTCCCCAGTCCTTCTCCCATTGACTTCCATTGACCCCCATTGAGTCCTTATGACCCCCTAGACCCCATAACTTCATCTCCCATCATCCCCATTGACCCCCAGTCTTTCTCTACCAACATCTCCATGAGGTTCCTCTTGCGTCCCACCTCCTTCTTTCCTCCTCAATCCTTCTCCCATTGACCCCAATGACTTTTCTACCCCATAAGTGTTGTCTCTGCCCCATAAGTGACCTCTGTGCCCCATAAGTAACCTCTCCCCCAGATCCTCTACAACCGCACCATGGTCCAGCTGGGCATCTGTGCCTTCCGCCAAGGCCTCATCAAGGACGCCCATTGAGTCCCATTGAAGCCATTGACTTCCATTGACCCCCATTGAGTCCCTGTGACCCCCTAGACCCCATAACTTCATCTCCCATCATCCCCATTGACCCCCAGTCTTTCCCTACCAACATCTCCATGAGGTTCCTCTTGCGTCCCACCACTCCCTGACCCCCAAGTCCTTCTCCCATTGACTTCCATTGACTTCCATTGTGTCCCCTTGACCCCCTAGACCCCATAACTTCATCTCCCATCATCCCCATTGACCCCCAAGTGGTTCTCTATGAACATCTCCATGAGGTTCCTCTTGCGTCCCACCACTCCTTGACCCCCTGGGTGCTTTCTAACCATCTCCATTGACCTCCATTGTGTCCCTATGACCCCCTAGACCCCATAACTTCATCTTCCATTGACCCCCAAGTCTTTCCCTACCAACATCTCCATGAGGTTCCTCAAGACCTCTAGGCCGTTTTTTCCTCCTCAATCCTTCTCCCATTGACCCCAATGACTTTTCTACCCCATAAGTGACCTCTGTGCCCCATAAGTGTTCTCTCTGCCCCATAAGTGACCTCTGTGCCCCATAAGTAACCTCTCCCCCCCCCCCCAGATCCTCTACAACCGCACCATGGTCCAGCTGGGCATCTGCGCCTTCCGCCAAGGCCTCATCAAGGACGCCCATTGAGTCCCATTGAACCCATTGACTTCCATTGACCCCCATTGAGTCCCTATGACCCCCTAGACCCCATAACTTCATCTCTCATCATCCCCATTGACCCCCAGTCTTTCCCTACCAACATCTCCATGAGGCTCCTCTTGCGTCCCACCACTCCCTGACCCCCAAGTCCTTCTCCCATTGACTTCCATTGACTTCCATTGTGTCCCTATGACCCCCTAGACCCCATAACTTCATCTCCCATTGACCCCCAAGTCTTTCCCTACCAACATCTCCATGAGGTTCCTCAAGACCTCTAGGCCGTTTTTTCCTCCTCAATGCTTCTCCCATTGACCCCAATGACCTCTGTGCCCCATAAGTGTTGTCCATACCCCATAAGTGACCTCTGTGCCCCATAAGTAACCTCTCCCACCCCCCCCCAGATCCTCTACAACCGCACCATGGTCCAGCTGGGCATCTGCGCCTTCCGCCAAGGCCTCATCAAGGACGCCCATTGAGTCCCATTGAAGCCATTGACTTCCATTGACCCCCATTGAGTCCCATTGACCCCCTAGACCCCATAACTTCATCCCCCATCATCCCCATTGACCCCCAGTCTTTCCCTACCAACATCTCCATGAGGTTCCTCTTGCGTCCCACCCCCTTCTTTCCTCCTCAATCCTTCTCCCATTGACCCCAATGAGTTTTCTACCCCATAAGTGACCTCTCTGCCCCATAAGTGACCTCTCTGCCCCATAAGTGACCTCTCTGCCCCATAAGTAACCTCTCCCCCCCCCAGATCCTCTACAACCGCACCATGGTCCAGCTGGGCATCTGCGCCTTCCGCCAAGGCCTCATCAAGGACGCCCATTGAGTCCCATTGAGTCCCATTGACTTCCATTGACCCCCATTGAGTCCCTCTGACCCCCTAGACCCCATAACTTCATCTCTCATCATCCCCATTGACCCCCAGTCTTTCCCTACCAACATCTCCATGAGGTTCCTCTTGTGTCCCACCACTCCCTGACCCCCAATGCTTCTCCCATTGACTTCCATTGACCCCCATTGTGTCCATATGACCCCCTAGACCCCATAACTTCATCCCCCATCATCCCCATTGACCCCCAAGTCTTTCCCTACCAACATCTCCATGAGGTTCCTCAAGACCTCTAGGCCTTTCGTTCCTCCTCAATCCTTCTCCCATTGACCCCAATGACTTTTCTACCCCATAAGTGACCTCTGTGCCCCATAAGTGTTCTCTCTGCCCCATAAGTGACCTCTGTGCCCCATAAGTAACCTCTCCCCCCCCCCCCAGATCCTCTACAACCGCACCATGGTCCAGCTGGGCATCTGCGCCTTCCGCCAAGGCCTCATCAAGGACGCCCATTGAGTCCCATTGAACCCATTGACTTCCATTGACCCCCATTGAGTCCCTATGACCCCCTAGACCCCATAACTTCATCTCTCATCATCCCCATTGACCCCCAGTCTTTTCCTACCAACATCTCCATGAGGTTCCTCTTGTGTCCCACCACTCCCTGACCCCCTAGGTACATTCTAACCATCTCCATTGACCTCCATTGTGTCCCTATGACCCCCTAGACCCCATAACTTCATCCCCCATTGACCCCAAGTCCTTCCCTACCAACATCTCCATGAGGTTCCTCTTGCGTCCCACCACCTTCTTTCCTCCTCAATCCTTCTCCCATTGACCCCAATGACTTCCCTACCCCATAAGTGACCTCCATACCCCATAAGTGATCTCTGTGCCCCATAAGTAACCTGTCCCCTCCCCCCCAGATCCTCTACAACCGCACCATGGTCCAGCTGGGCATCTGCGCCTTCCGCCAAGGCCTCATCAAGGACGCCCATTGAGTCCCATTGACCCCATTGACTTCCATTGACCCCCATTGAGTCCCTCTGACCCCCTAGACCCCATAACTTCATCTCCCATCATCCCCATTGACCCCCAGTCTTTCCCTACCAACATCTCCATGAGGTTCCTCTTGAGTCCCACCACTCCCTGACCCCCTAGGTACATTGTAACCATCTCCATTGACCTCCATTGTGTCCCATTGACCCCCTAGACCCCATAACTTCATCTCCCATCATCCCCATTGACCCCCAAGTGTTTCTCTATGAACATCTCCATGAGGTTCCTCTTGAGTCCCACCACTCCCAGACCCCCAAGCACTTCTCCCATTGACTTCCATTGACTTCCATTGAGTCCCTATGACCCCCTAGACCCCATAACTTCATCCCCCATTGACCCCCAAGTCTTTCCCTACCAACATCTCCATGAGGTTCCTCTTGCGTCCCACCCCCTTCTTTCCTCCTCAATCCTTCTCCCATTGACCCCAATGACTTCCCTACCCCATAACTGCCCTCTATACCCCATAAGTGTTCTCTCTGCCCCATAAGTGACCTCTGTGCCCCATAAGTAACCTCTCCCTCCCCCCCCAGATCCTCTACAACCGCACCATGGTCCAGCTGGGCATCTGTGCCTTCCGCCAAGGCCTCATCAAGGACGCCCATTGAGTCCCATTGACTTCCATTGACCCCCATTGAGTCCCTATGACCCCCTAGAGCCCATAACTTCATCTCCCATCATCCCCATTGACCCCCAAGTGTTTCTCTATGAACATCTCCATGAGGTTCCTCTTGCGTCCCACCCCCTTCTTTCCCCCTCAATCCTTCTCCCATTGACCCCAATGACTTCCCTGCCCCATAACTGCCCTCCATACCCCATAAGTGACCTCTCTGCCCCATAAGTAACCTGTCCCCTCCCCCCCCAGATCCTCTACAACCGCACCATGGTCCAGCTGGGCATCTGCGCCTTCCGCCAAGGCCTCATCAAGGACGCCCATTGAGTCCCATTGAACCCATTGACTTCCATTGACCCCCATTGAGTCCCATTGAACCCATTGACTTCCATTGACCCCCATTGAGTCCCAATGACCCCCTAGACCCCATAACTTCATCTCCCATCATCCCCATTGACCCCCAAGTCTTTCCCTACCAACATCTCCATGAGGTTCCTCTTGCGTCCCACCACTCCCTGACCCCCAAGTCCTTCTCCCATTGACTTCCATTGACCTCCATTGTGTCCCTATGACCCCCTAGACCCCATAACTTCATCTCCCATCATCCCCATTGACCTCCAAGTGGTTCTCTATGAACATCTCCATGAGGTTCCTCTTGCGTCCCACCTCTTTCTTTCCTCCTCAATGCTTCTCCCATTGACCCCAATGACTTTTCTACCCCATAAGTGACCTCTATACCCCATAAGTAACCTCTCTGCCCCATAAGTGACCTCTGTGCCCCATAAGTGACCTCTCCCCTCCCCCTCCAGATCCTCTACAACCGCACCATGGTCCAGCTGGGCATCTGCGCCTTCCGCCAAGGCCTCATCAAGGACGCCCACAACGCCCTCTTGGACATCCAATCCTCAGGACGAGCCAAGGAGCTCCTGGGCCAGGGCCTCCTCTTGAGGAGCCTCCAGGAGAGGAACCCGGAGCAGGAGAAGGTGGAGAAGCGGCGCCAGGTCCCCTTCCACATGCACGTGAACCTGGAGCTGCTCGAGTGCGTGTACCTGGTGGCGGCCATGCTGCTGGAGATCCCCTACATGGCGGCCCATGAGTTCGATGCGAGGAGGAGGATGATCAGCAAGCAGTTCCATCATCAGCTCAGGGTCGGGGAGAGGCAGCCATTGCTCGGTGGGTATAGGGTCCCCATTGATCTCCATTGGGTTCCTATTGGGTCCCCATTGAGTCCCCATTGAGTCCCCATTGATCTCCATTGAGTCCCCATTGAGTCCCCATTGAGTCCCCATTGAGTCCCCATTGATCTCCATTGAGTCCCCATTGAGTCCCCATTGGGTCCCCATGCTCAGCAGTTCCATCATCAGCTCAGGGTCGGGGAGAGGCAGCCATTGCTCGGTGGGTCTATAGGGGACATTGATGTCCATTGGGTTCCTATTGGGTCCCCATTGATCCCCATTGAGTCCCCATTGAGTCCTCATTGAACTCCATTGAATCCCCATTGATCTCCATTCAGTCCCCATTGAGTCCTCATTGAACTCCATTGAGTTCCCATTGAGACCCCATTGAGTACCCATTGATCTCCATTGAGTCCTCATTGGGTCCTCATTGAGTCCCCATTGACTCCCCATTGAGTTCCCATTGAGTCCCCATTGAGTCCTCATTGACCTCCATTGAGTCCCCATTGAGTCCCCATTGAGTTCCCATTGAGTCCCCATTGAGTCCCCATTGAGTCCCCATTGAGTCCCCATTGGGTCCCCATTGAGTCCCCATTGAGTCCTCATTGACCTCCATTGAGTCCCCATTGAGTCCCCATTGAGTTCCCATTGAGTCCCCATTGAGTCCCCATTGAGTCCCCATTGAGTCCCCATTGGGTCCCCATGCTCAGCAGTTCCATCATCAGCTCAGGGTCGGGGAGAGGCAGCCATTGCTCGGTGGGTCTATAGGGGGGACATTGATCTCCATTGGGTGCCCATTGATCACCATTGGGTGCTCATTGGGTCCTCATTGAACTCCATTGAGTCCCCATTGAGTCCTTATTGAGTCCCCATTGATCTCCATTGAGTTCCCATTGAGACCCCATCGAGTCCCCATTGATCCCCATTGAGTCCTCATTGGGTCGTCATTGATCCCCATTGAGTCCTCATTGAACTCCATTGAGTTCCCATTGAGACCCCATCGAGTCCCCATTGATCCCCATTGAGTCCTCATTGGGTCCTCATTGATCCCCATCGAGTCCTCATTGATCTCCATTGGGTCCCCATTGAGTCCCCATTGAGTCCCCATTGATCCCCATTGAGTTCTCATTGGGTCCTCATTGATCCCCATTGAGTCCTCATTGAACTCCATTGAGTTCCCATTGAGACCCCATCGAGTCCCCATTGATCCCCATTGAGTCTTCATTGGGTCCTCATTGATCTCCATCGAGTCCTCTTTGAACTCCATTGAGTTCCCATTGAGACCCCATCGAGTCCCCATTGATCCCCATTGAGTCCTCATTGGGTTGTCATTGATCTCCATTGAGTCCTCATTGAACTCCATTGAGTTCCCATTGAGTTCCCATTGAGTCCCCATTGAGTCCTCATTGAACTCCATTGAGTTCCCATTGAGTCCCCATTGAGTCCCCATTGAGTTCCCATTGAGTCCTCACTGATCTCCATTGAGTTCCCATTGAGTCCCCATTTGGTCCCCATTGATCCCCATTCAGTCCCCATTGAGTCCCCATTCAGTCCCCATTGAGTCCTGATTGAACTCCATTGAGTTCCCATTCAGACTCCATTGAGTCCCCATTGATCCCCATTGAGTCCTCATTGTGTCCTCATTGATCTCCATTGAGTCCTCATAGAACTCCATTGAGTGCCCATTGAGTCCCCTTTGATCACCATTGAGCGTATGGCTCTCTCTATGGTGTCTCTATGGGTCTCTATGGGTCTCTATTGGTGTCCATGGGTCTCTATGGGTCTCTATGGGTCCCTATGTGTCCCTATGGTCCCTATGGGTCCCTATGTGTCTCTATGGGTCTCTATGGGTCCCTATGTGTCCCTATGGTCCCTATGGGTCCCTATGTGTCTCTATGTGTCTCTATGGGTCCCTATGTGTCCCTATGTGTCTCTATGGGTCCCTATGTGTCTCTATGGGTCCCTATGTGTCCCTATGGGTCCCTATGTGTCCCTATGGTCCCTATGGGTCCCTATGTGTCTCTATGTGTCCCTATGGGTCCCTATGTGTCCCTATGTGTCTCTATGGGTCCCTATGTGTCCCTATGGGTCCCTATGGGTCCCTATGTGTCCCTATGGGTCCCTATGTGTCCCTATGTGTCTCTATGGGTCCCTATGTGTCCCTATGGGTCCCTATGGGTCTCTATGGGTCCCTATGGGTCCCTATGTGTCTCTATGGGTCTCCATGGGTCTCTATGTGCCCCAGGCCCCCCCGAGTCCATGCGGGAGCACGTGGTGGCCGCCTCCAAGGCCATGAAGATGGGAGACTGGAGGAGCTGCCACCGCTACGTGGTCAATGAGAAGATGAATGGGAAGGTCTGGGACCTGTTCCCCGAGGCCGACAAGGTCCGCGCCATGCTGGTGAGGTGAGTGGGGGGCAATGGGGGGCAATGGGAGTCAATGGGAGTCAATGGAGTCAATGGGAGTCAATGGGGGTCAATGGAGTCAATGGGAGTCAATGGAGTCAATGGAGTCAATGGGAGTCAATGGGGGTCAATGGAGTCAATGGGGGCCAATGAGAAGATGAATGGGAAGGTCTGGGACCTGTTCCCCGAGGCCGACAAGGTCCGCGCCATGCTGGTGAGGTGAGTGGGGGACAATGGGGGGCAATGGGAGTCAATGGGGGGCAATGGAGTCAATGGAGTCAATGGAGTCAATGGGAGTCAATGGAGTCAATGGGAGTCAATGGAGTCAATGGGAGTCAATGGGGGTCATGGAGCTTAGGTGATGATGGAAGGATGGAACATGTGGACCTGTTCCCCGAGGCCGACAAGGTCCGCGCCATGCTGGTGAGGTGAGTGGGGGGCAATGGGAGTCAATGGGAGTCAATGGGAGTCAATGGGGGTCAATGGAGTCAATGGAGTCAATGGAGTCAATGGAGTCAATGGGAGTCAATGGAGTCAATGGGAGTCAATGGGGGTCAATGGAGTCAATGGGGGTCAATGAGAAGATGAATGGGAAGGTCTGGGACTGTCCCGAGGCCGACAAGGTGCGCCATGCTGGTGAGGTGAGTGGGGGGCAATGGGGGTCAATGGGAGTCAATGGGGGTCAATGGGGGTCAATGGAGTCAATGGGGGTCAATGGGAGTCAATGGGGGTCAATGGAGTCAATGGGGGTCAATGGGAGTCAATGGGAGTCAATGGGAGTCAATGGGAGTCAATGGGAGTCAATGGGAGTCAATGGGGGTCAATGGAGTCAATGGAGTCAATGGGAGTCAATGGGGGTCAATGGGAGTCAATGGAGTCAATGGGAGTCAATGGTGTCACTGGGAGTCAATGGTGTCAATGGGAGTCAATGGAGCCATTGGTTGGTCAATGGTGTCAATGGGAGTCAATGGTGTCAATGGGAGTCAATGGGAGTCAATGGGGTCAATGAGAAGATGAATGGGAAGGTCTGGGACCTGTTCCCCGAGGCCGACAAGGTCCGCGCCATGCTGGTGAGGTGAGTGGGGGGCAATGGGGGGCAATGGGAGTCAATGGGAGTCAATGGGGGTCAATGGAGTCAATGGAGTCAATGGGAGTCAATGGGGGTCAATGGAGTCAATGGAGTCAATGGGAGTCAATGGAGTCAATGGGAGTCAATGGGGGTCAATGGGAGTCAATGGGGGTCAATGAGAAGATGAATGGGAAGGTCTGGGACCTGTTCCCCGAGGCCGACAAGGTCCGCGCCATGCTGGTGAGGTGAGTGGGGGGCAATGGGGGGCAATGGGAGTCAATGGAGTCAATGGGAGTCAATGGGAGTCAATGGAGTCAATGGAGTCAATGGGAGTCAATGGAGTCAATGGAGTCAATGGGAGTCAATGGGAGTCAATGGGAGTCAATGGAGTCAATGGGAGTCAATGGGAGTCAATGGGAGTCAATGGGGGTCAATGGGGGTCAATGAGAAGATGAATGGGAAGGTCTGGGACCTGTTCCCCGAGGCCGACAAGGTCCGCGCCATGCTGGTGAGGGAATGGGAGACACTGGGAGTCAATGGGAGTCAATGGGAGTCAATGGGAGTCAATGGGAGTCAATGGGAGTCAATGGGAGTCAATGGGGGTCAATGGAAGATGATGGGAAGTCTGGGACCGTTCCCGAGGCCGACAAGGCCGCGCCATGCTGGTGAGGTGAGTGGGGGGCAATGGGGGGCAATGGGAGTCAATGGGAGTCAATGGGAGTCAATGGGAGTCAATGGGAGTCAATGGGAGTCAATGGAGTCAATGGGAGTCAATGGAGTCAATGGGAGTCAATGGGAGTCAATGGGAGTCAATGGAGTCAATGGAGTCAATGGGAGTCAATGGGAGTCAATGGGGTCAATGGGAGTCAATGGGAGTCAATGGGAGTCAATGGGATCAATGGGAGTCAATGGGAGTCAATGGGAGTCAATGGGGGTCAATGGAGTCAATGGAGTCAATGGGAGTCAATGGGAGTCAATGGGTCAATGGGGTCAATGGGGTCAATGGGGTCAATGGGAGTCAATGGAGTCAATGGGGGTCAATGGGAGTCAATGGGGGTCAATGGGAGTCAATGGGGGTCAATGGAGTCAATGGGAGTCAATGGAGTCAATGGGAGTCAATGGAGTCAATGGGGGTCAATGGGAGTCAATGGGGGTCAATGGGAGTCAATGGAGTCAATGGGAGTCAATGGGAGTCAATGGGAGTCAATGGGGGTCAATGGAGTCAATGGGGGTCAATGGAGTCAATGGGGGTCAATGGAGTCAATGGAGTCAATGGAGTCAATGGGAGTCAATGGGAGTCAATGGGGGTCAATGGAGTCAATGGGGGTCAATGGGGTCAATGGGAGTCAATGGGGGTCAATGGGGCTCAATGAAGTCAATGGGGGTCAATGGGGGTCAATGGGAGTCAATGGAGTCAATGGGGTCAATGGAGTCAATGGAGGTCAATGGGAGTCAATGGAGTCAATGGGGATCAATAGGACTCAATGGCGTCAATGGCGGTCAATGGGGCTCAATGGGGGGATCAATGGGGCTCAATGGGAGGTCAATGGGGGATCAATGGGGCTCAATGGGGGGTCAATGAGGGGTCAATGGGTGGATCAATGTGGCTCAATGGGGGGATCAATGGGGCTGAATGGGGGGTCAATGGGGCTCAATGGGGGCTCAATGGGGGGTCAATGGGGGTACCCATTGATCTCCATATGACCCCATAGGAAGATCCAGGAGGAGTCGCTCCGCACCTACCTGTTCACCTACAGCAGCGTCTATGACTCCATCAGGTGTGGGGCCCATGGGGCGCTATGGGGCCTATGGGGCAGCAGGGACATGGGGGCATCTATGGGGTCACCATTGGTTTCAATGGGGCGACCATTGGTTTGAATGGGGTTGGTCATTGGTTTCAATGGGGTCGACCATGGGCATCAATGGGGTTGACCATGGGGATCAATGGGGCTGACCATGGGTATCAATGGGGTTGACCATGGGGATCAATGGGGCTGACCATGGGTATCAATGGGGTTGACCATGGGCATCAATGGGGTTGACCATGGGGATCAATGGGGTTGACCATGGGGATCAATGGGGCTGACCATGGGGATCAATGGGGTTGACCATGACCATCAATGGGGTTGACCCTGGGGATCAATGGGGTCGACCATGGGGATCAATGGGGCTGACCATGGGGATCAATGGGGTCGACCATGGGCATCAATGGGGCTGACCATGGGCATCAATGGGGTTGACCATGGGGATCAATGGGGCTGACCATGGGCATCAATGGGGCTGACCATGGGGATCAATGGGGTTGACCATGGGGATCAATGGGGTTGACCATGGGGATCAATGGGGTTGACCATGGGGATCAATGGGGTTGACCATGGGGATCAATGGGGTTGACCATGGGGATCAATGGGGTTGACCATGGGGATCAATGGGGTTGACCATGGGGATCAATGGGGCTGACCATGGGGATCAATGGGGTTGACCATGGGGATCAATGGGGTTGACCATGGGGATCAATGGGGTTGACCATGGGGATCAATGGGGGTGACCATGGGGATCAATGGGGTTGACCATGGGTATCTATGGGGCTGACCATGGGGATCAATGGGGTTGACCATGGGGATCAATGGGGTTGTCCATGGGGATCAATGGGGTTGACCATGGGGATCAATGGGGTTGACCATGGGGATCAATGGGGTTGACCATGGGGATCAATGGGGCTGACCATTGGTTTCAATGGGGTTGACCATGGGGATCAATGGGGTTGACCATGGGTATCAATGGGGTTGACCATGGGCATCAATGGGGTTGACCATGGGGATCAATGGGGCTCACCATGACCATCAATGGGGTTGACCATGGGCATCAATGGGGTTGACCATGGGCATCAATGGGGTTGACCATGGGGATCAATGGGGTTGACCATGGGGATCAATGGGGTTGACCATGGGGATCAATGGGGTTGACCATGGGGATCAATGGGGTTGACCAATGGGGATCAATGGGGCTGACCATGGGTATCAATGGGGTTGACCATGGGGATCAATGGGGTTGACCATGGGCATCAATGGGGTTGACCATGGGGATCAATGGGGTTGACCATGGGGATCAATGGGGCTGACCATGGGTATCAATGGGGTTGACCATGGGGATCAATGGGGTTCACCATGGGGATCAATGGGGTTGACCATGGGTATCAATGGGGTTGACCATGGGCATCAATGGGGCTGACCATGGGGATCAATGGGGTTGACCATGGGGGTCAATGGGGTTGACCATGGGCATCAATGGGGTTGACCATGGGGATCAATGGGGCTGACCATGGGCATCAATGGGGTTGACCATGGGGATCAATGTGGTTGACCATGGGGATCAATGGGGCTGACCATGGGGATCAATGGGGCTCACCATTGCCATCTATGGGGCTGACCATGGGTATCTATGGGGCACCCCACAGCATGGAGATCCTGTCGGCCATGTTTGAGCTGGACCTACCCACAGTGCACAGCATCATCAGCAAGATGATCATCAATGAGGAGCTCATGGTGAGCCCCATAGCGCCCCACACTTATGGGGCAGGCGACCCATAGGGGGGTCCCAATGGGGCGGGCGCTCCTATGGGTCTATGGGAGTGATGGGGTGGGGGAGAAAGGAGCTATGGGGCTGCCCCATAGGAGTGGGGCTGGGTGGGATGTCTATGGGGCAGCCCCATGGATATGGGGAACGCCATCTGTTGCCTATGGGGCTGAGGGGGATGTGGGTTGTGGGGTAGGGGGGTGGTGGTTTCTATGGGGCAGCCCTATAGAAAGGGGTCTGGAGCTATAGGGCAGCCCCATAGCAACGGGTCTGGGTGGGGATGTGATCTATGGGGCAGCCCCATAGCGCTGCCCTATGGCAGTGGGGATGCTCTGACTGACGCTGCATCCCCATAGCCCTCCATTGGGGCTGTCACTTATGGGGCAGCCCCATAGCGGTACCCTATGGGAGTAAGGATGCTCTGATGGATGCTGCATCCCCATAGCCTTCCATTGGGGTGTCACTTATGGGGCAGCCCCATAGCGGTACCCTATGGGAGTAAGGATGCTCTGATGGACGCCGCATCCCCATAGCCTTCCATTGGGGCTGTCACTTATGGGGCAGCCCCATAGTGGTACCCTATAGGAGTAAGGATGCTCTGATTGATGCTGCATCCCCATAGACTTCCATTGGAGCCGTTCCCTATGACTTGTGGGGCTCGCTATGGGGCTGCCCCATAGCGATGCTCATGGGAGTGAGGATGCAGTGATTTACACCCTAGTGGTACCCTATGGGAGTAAGGATGCTCTGATTGACCCCGCATCCCCATAGCCCTCCATTGGGGCCGTTCCCTATGACTTGTGGGGCTCGCTATGGGGCTGCCCCATAGCGATGCTTATGGGAGTGAGGATGCAGTGATTTACACCCCAGTGGTACCCTATGGGAGTAAGGATGCTCTGATGGATGCTGCATCCCCATAGCCTTCCATTGGGGCTGTCACTTATGGGGCAGCCCCATAGCGGTACCCTATGGAGTAAGGATGCTCTGATGGATGCTGCATCCCCATAGCCCTCCATTGGGGCTGTCACTTATGGGGCAGCCCCATAGCGATCCCCCATAGGAGTAAGGATGCTCTGATTGATGCCGCATCCCCATAGCCCTCCATTGGAGCCGTTCCCTATGACTTGTGGGGCTCGCTATGGGGCTGCCCCATAGCGATGCTTATGGCAGTGAGGATGCAGTGATTTACACCCCAGTGGTACCCTATGGGAGTAAGGATGCTCTGATGGATACTGCATCCCCATAGCCCTCCATTGGGGCTGTCACTTATGGGGCAGCCCCATAGCGATCCCCTATAGGAGTAAGGATGCTCTGATTGACCCCGCATCCCCATAGCCTTCCATTGGGGCCATTCCCTATGACTTGTGGGGCTCGCTATGGGGCTGCCCCATAGCGATGCTTATGGGAGTGAGGATGCAGTGATTTACACCCTAGTGGTACCCTATGGGAGTAAGGATGCTCTGATGGATGCTGCATCCCCATAGAACTGCATTGGAGCCATTCCCTATGACTTGTGGGGCTCGCTATGGGGCTGCCCCATAGCGATGCTTATGGGAGTGAGGATGCAGTGATTTACACCCTAGTGGTACCCTATGGGAGTAAGGATGCTCTGATGGATGCTGCATCCCCATAGAACTGCATTGGAGCCATTCCCTATGACTTGTGGGGCTCGCTATGGGGCTGCCCCATAGCGATGCTTATGGGAGTGAGGATGCAGTGATTTACACCCTAGTGGTACCCTATGGGAGTAAGGATGCTCTGATGGATGCTGCATCCCCATAGCCTTCCATTGGGGCTGTCACTTATGGGGCAGCCCCATAGCGGTCCCCTATGGGTGTAAGGATGCTCTGATTGACACCGCATCCCCATAGAACTGCATTGGAGCCGTTCCCTATGACTTGTGGGGCTCGCTATGGGGCAGCCCCATAGCGATGCTTATGGCAGTGAGGATGCAGTGATTTACATCCCAGTGGTACCCTATGGGAGTAAGGATGCTCTGATGGACGCCGCATCCCCATAGACTTCCATTGGGGCTGTCACTTATGGGGCAGCCCCATAGCGGTACCCTATAGGAGTAAGGATGCTCTGATTGATGCTGCATCCCCATAGACTTCCATTGGGGCTGTCACTTATGGGGCAGCCCCATAGCGGTACCCTATGGGAGCAAGGATGCTCTGATGGATGCCGCATCCCCATAGCCTTCCATTGGAGCCATTCCCTATGACTTGTGGGGCTCGCTATGGGGCTGCCCCATAGCGATGCTCATGGGAGTGAGGATGCAGTGATTTACACCCCAGTGGTACCCTATGGGAGTAAGGATGCTCTGATGGATGCTGCATCCCCATAGCCTTCCATTGGAGCCATTCCCTATGAGTTGTGGGGCTCGCTATGGGGCTGCCCCATAGCGCCGCCCTCTCCTGCCCCATAGGCGTCCCTGGACCAGCCCACGCAGACGGTGCAGATGCATCGCACGGAGCCCACCCCCCAACAGAACCTGGCCCTCCAATTGGCTGAGAAGTTGGGGACCCTCATGGAGAACAATGAGAGGGTCCTGGACCACAAACAGGGCTCCTATGGGGGGTACTTCCGAGGTGAGACCCATAGGGACACATAGGGACCCATAGGGACCCATAGAGACCCATAGGGACCCATAGGGACCCATAGAGACCCATAGAGACCCCATAGAGACCCATAGAGACCCCATAGGGACCCATAGAGACCCATAGAGACCCATAGAGACCCATAGAGACCCATAGAGACCCATAGAGACCCCATAGAGACCCATAGAGACCCATAGGGACCCATAGAGACCCATAGAGACCCCATAGAGACCCATAGAGACCCCATAGAACCCCAGAGACCCCATAGAGACCCATAGAGACCCATAGAGACCCCATAGAGACCCCATAGAGACCCATAGGGACCCATAGAGACCCCATAGAGACCCCATAGAGACCCATAGAGACCCATAGAGACCCCATAGAGACCCCATAGAGACCCATAGGGACCCATAGAGACCCCATAGAGACCCATAGAGACCCCATAGAGACCCCATAGAGACCCCATAGAGACCCATAGAGACCCATAGAGACCCCATAGAGACCCCATAGAGACCCATAGAGACCCATAGGGACCCATAGGGATACCATAGAGACCACATAGAGACACCATAGAGACACCATAGAGACCCCATAGCTCCTGCCCCAATGACCCCAGCCCCATAGATCCCACCCCATAGATCCCTGCCCCATAGATCTCTGCCCCATAAATCCCACCCTATAGACCCCACCCCATTGACCCTAACCCATAGCTCCTGCCCCAGTGATCCCAGCCCCATAGACCCCAGCCCATAGATCCCCCCCATAGATCCCACCCCATAGATCCCACCCCATAGATCCCGCCCCATAGATGCCCTATCTATCCCACCCAATATATCCTACCCCATAGATCCCGCATAGACCCCACCCCCATTGACCCTACCCCATAGCTCCTGCCCCAATGATCCCACCCCATAGATCCCTGCCCCATAGACCCAGCCCATAGACCCAGCCCATAGACCCCAGCCCCAGAGATCCCACCCCACAGATCCCGCCCCATAGATCCCACCCCATAGATCCCACCCCATAGACCCCAGCCCCATAGATCCCACCCCATAGACCCCAGCCCCATAGATCCCTGCCCCATAGATCCCACCCTATAGACCTCACCCCATAGACCCCAGCCCCATTGA
The DNA here is from genome assembly GCF_033783945.1 of Neopsephotus bourkii. Taxonomy (NCBI): domain Eukaryota; kingdom Metazoa; phylum Chordata; class Aves; order Psittaciformes; family Psittacidae; genus Neopsephotus; species Neopsephotus bourkii. The sequence continues at coordinate 20,259 of NW_026901438.1, read as the reverse complement.
CCCTACCCCATAGCTCTCCCCCATAGACCCCAGCCCCATAGCTCCTCCCCCATAGTCTCTACCCCACAGCTCCCACCCCATAGCTCCTGCCCCATAGACCCGAGCCCCATAGATCCCACCCTATAGATCCCACCCCATAGACCCCACCCCATAGACCCCAGCCCCATAGCTCCTGCCCCATAGACCCGAGCCCCATAGATCCCACCCTATAGACCCCACTGCATAGATCCCCCATAGACCCCAGCCCCATAGACCCCACCCCATAGCTCCCCCCCATAGCTCCTGCCCCCCATCTCACCCCCGCTCTCTCCCCATAGACCAGAAGGACGGGTACCGCAAAGGGGACGGAGGATACCTGAGACGCGGCGGCTACCGGCAACAGGAACGAGGCTCCAACTACTGACCCATAGCGCCCCATAGCGACCCATAGCGACCCATAGCCTGACCCATAGCGACACATAGCGACCCATAGCGACCCATAGCCTGACCCATAGCCTGACCCATAGCGACCCATAGCCTGCCCCATAGCGCCCCATAGCCTGACCCATAGCCTGACCCATAGCCTGACCCATAGCGCCCCATAGCCTGACCCATAGCCTGACCCATAGCGCCCCATAGCCTGACCCATAGCCTGACCCATAGCCTGCCCCATAGCACCCCATAGCCTGACCCATAGCGCCCCATAGCGACCCATAGCCTGACCCATAGCGCCCCATAGCGACCCATAGCGCCCCATAACCTGCCCCATAGCATCCCATAGCACCCCATAGCCTGCCCCATAGCACCCTATTCTGCCCCATAACACCCCATAGCCTGCCCCATAGTGCACCCCCATAGCACCCCATAGCCACAGCCTCCCTCCCCCATAAGCGCCATTATGGGCAGCCTTGGCCCATATGGGGCTGGGTGAATGGTGTTAATGGGCCCCTGCCCCATAGCGCGCCCCTTTGATCGCCCCATAGAGAATAAAGCATCCCATAAGCGCATTGTGGTGTGTGTGGTGTTGAGTTAATGGGGGGTGATGGGGGGGAGTGGGTTGGAACCTGCCCCATAGCGCCCCATTGCATGCCCCATAGCATGCCCCATAGCACGCCCCATAGTGCGCCCCATAGTGTGCCCCATAGCACACCTCATAGTGTACCCCATTGCATGCCCCATAGCATGCCCCATAGTGTGCCCCATAGCACACCTCATAGTGTGTCCCATTGTGTGCCCCATAGCGTGCCCCATAGCGTGTCCCATAGCACACCCTATAGTGTGCCCCATAGCGCACCCCATTGCATGCCCCATAGCATGCCCCATAGCGTGCCCCATAGCACACCCCACAGTGTGACCCATAGCGTGCCCCATAGCGTGCCCCATAGTGTGCCCCATAGCATGTCCCATAGTATGCCCCATAGCACACCCCATTGTGTGCCCCATAGCGTGCCCCATAGCACACCCCATAGTGTGCCCCATAGCACACCCCATAGTGTGTCCCATTCTGTGACCCATAGCACTGTACAGTGTGCCCCATAGCACACCCCATAGCACACCCCATAGTGTGCCCCATAGCGTGCCCCATAGCACACCCCATAGCACACCCCATAGCGCCCCCATAGCACATCCCATAGCACACCCGATAGCGTGCCCCATAGCACACCCCATAGCACACCCCATAGCGTGCCCCATAGCACCCTCCCCCACTGCCCCCCCGCCGTGGGGCACTGACCCGTGTGGGGCGGGTTAATGTGTATCTATGGGGTGGGAGCTCCCGTTTAAAGCCCGGCCCCACAGCGGGGCCCCGACCTTTGCACAGGCGCTATGGGGCAGGAGCAGCTCAGGGGCTCTGGGGGGCAGAAGCTGGGGGGGGGAACTGTGGGGCAGGAGCGGGGGTCTATGGGGCAAGGATCTATGGGGCAGGGATCTATGGGGCAGGGATCTATGGGGCAGGGATTGGAATCTATGGGGCAGGGAGAGGGCTCTATAGGGCAGGGCTCTATGGGGCAGGGATCGGGATCTATGGGGCAGGGATCTATGGGGCAGGGATCTATGGGGCAGGGATCTATGGGGCAGGGATTGGAATCTATGGGGCAGGGAGAGGGCTCTATAGGGCAGGGCTCTATGGGGCAGGGATCGGGATCTATGGGGCAGGGATTGGGATCTATGGGGCAGGGCTTGGGATCTATAGAGCAGGGATCTATGGGGCAGGGAGAGGGCTCTATAGGGCATAGATCTATAGGGCAGGGATCTATGGGGCAGGGATTGGGATCTATGGGGCAGGGAGAGGGATTTATGGGGCAGAGAGAGGGCTCTATAGGGTATAGTTCTATAGGGCAGGGGTCTATAGGGCAGAGAGAGGGATCTATGGGGCAGGGAGAGGGCTCTATAGGGCAAGGCTCTATGGGTCAGGGCTCTATGGGGCAGAGAGAGGGCTCTATGGGGCAGGGATCGGAATCTATGGGGCAGGGCTCGGGCTCTATAGGGCATAGCTCTATGGGGCAAGGATCTATGGGGCAGGGCTCTGGCTCTATGGGGCAGGGATTGGGCTCTATGGGTCGGGGCTCTATGGGGCAGGGATCGGGATCTATGGGGCAGGAAGAGGGCTCTATAGGGCAAGGATCTATGGGGCAGGGCTCTATGGGGCAGGGCTCTATGGGGCAGGGCTCTATGGGGCAGGGATCGGGATCTATGGGGCCGGGCTCGGTGTCGGTGCCCCCCACCCCCCCCCTCCCCCTCCCCCCTCCCTGCGCCCCTCCCCCCGGGCTGGACCTGGCGGGGGGGGCGGGGCTGCGGCGCCGGAGCGCGCGGGAGCTGCTGCGGGCGCTGCTGGTGCTGGGGCTGTGCGCGAGGAGGGGCGTGGCCAAGAGAGCGGGGACGGTGAGGGGGGAGGGGAGGGGAGGGGGCGGGGCTATGGGGGTCTATGGGGGGTCTATGGGGGTCTATGGGGGTCTATGGGGGTCTATGGGGGGTCTATGGGGGTCTATGGGGTCTATGGGTCTATGGGGGTCTATGGGGGTCTATGGGGGTCTATGGGGGTCTATGGGGGGTCTATGGGGGGTCTATGGGGGTCTATGGGGGTCTATGGGGGGTCTATGGGGGTCTATGGGGGGGTCTATGGGGGTCTATGGGGGGTCTATGGGGGTCTATGGGGGTCTATGGGGGGTCTATGGGGGTCTATGGGGGTCTATGGGGGGTCTATGGGGGTCTATGGGGGGCTATGGGGGGTCTATGGGGGTCTATGGGGGTCTATGGGGGGTCTATGGGGGGCTATGGGGGTCTATGGGGGGCTATGGGGGTCTATGGGGGGCTATGGGGGTCTATGGGGGGTCTATGGGGTCTATGGGGGTCTATGGGGGTCTATGGGGGTCTATGGGGGTCTATGGGGGTCTATTGGGTCTATTGGGGTCTATGAGGGGTCTATGGGGGTCTATGGGGGTCTATGGGGTGGGCTCTATGGGGCTGGGTTTATGGGTCCCTATGGGGTCTCTATGGGTCTCTATGGGTCTCTATGGGTCCCTATGGGTCTCTATGGGTCCCTATGGGTCTCTATGGGTCTCTATGGGTCTCTATGGGGTCTCTACGGGTCCCTACGGGTCCCTATGGGTCTCTATGGGTCTCTATGGGTCCCTATGGGTCTCTATGGGTCTCTATGGGTCTCTATGGGGTCTCTACGGGTCCCTACGGGTCCCTATGGGTCTCTATGGGTCTCTATGGGTCTCTATGGGTCTCTATGGGTCTCTATGGGGTCTCTATGGGTCTCTGTGGGTCTCTATGGGTCTCTATGGGTCTCTATGGGTCTCTATGGGTCTCTATGGGTCCCTATGGGTCTCTATGGGTCCCTATGGGTCTCTATGGTGTCTCTATGGGTCCCTATGGGGCTCTATGGGTCCCTATGGGTCTCTATGGGTCTCTATGGGTCTCTATGGGTCTCTATGGGTCTCTATGGGGTCTCTATGGGTCTCTGTGGGTCTCTATGGGTCTCTATGGGTCTCTATGGGTCCCTATGGGTCTCTATGGGTCTCTATGGGTCCCTATGGGTCTCTATGGGTCTCTATGGGTCTCTATGGGTCTCTATGGGTCTCTATGGGTCTCTATGGTGTCTCTATGGGTCTCTATGGGTCCCTATGGGTCTCTTTATGCGTCCCTCCCCTCCCCCCGCAGCTCCTCCCCTTCGCCCCTCCCCCCCTCCGCGCTCTCTTTTACGCCCAGTTCGTGGCGGGCCCCTCCCCCTCCCGGGTCCTGGCGGCGGCCGCGCGGCTGCGGGGGGAGGGGCTCGGCCCCGCCCTCGCCCTCCCCTGCGAGAGCCCCGGGGGGAGGGGCCACGGAGGGTGAGCGCCGCCAGGGGGCGCCAAAGGGCGCGATAGGGGGGGTGGGGGGGATATGGGGCGCTATGGGGCAGGGGATGGGGGCGCTATGGGGTGCATTGGGGTCTATGGGGCAGGGGATGGGGGCTCTATGGGGTGCATTGGGGTCTATGGGGTAGGGAATGGGGGCGCTATGGGGGAGGGGATGGGTGTGCTATGGGGGAGGGGATGGGTGTGCTATGGGGGGGGCGGGGCTATGGGGGGATATGGGGCGCTATGGGGCAGAGGATGGGGGCGCTATGGGGCAGGGGATGGGGACTCTATGGGGTGCATTGGGGTCTATGGGGCAGGGGATGGGGGCGCTATGGGGTGCATTGGGGTCTATGGGGCAGGGGATGGGGGCGCTATGGGGCAGGGAATGGGGGCGCTATGGGGGAGGGGATGGGGGCTCTATGGGGCAGGGGATGGGGGCGCTATGGGGCAGGGGATGGGGTCCCTATGGAGCGCTATGGGGCAGGGGATGGGGGTTCTATGTGGGTCTATAGGGTGCTATGGGGCAGGGGATGGGGGCACTATGGGGTGCATTGGGGTCTCTGGGGCGCATTGGGTTGTATGGGGCAGGGTATGAGTGCTCTATGGGGCAGGAGGTGGGGGTTCTATGGGGTGCCATGGGGCAGGGGATAGGGGCGCTATGGGATCCATTGGGGTCTATGGGGCAGGGTATGGGTGCTCTATGGGGGAGGGGATGGGGGCGCTATGGGGAGGGGATGGGGTGCTATAGGGTGGGTTATGGTGAACGTTCGGGTCTATGGAGCTGGTAATGGGGTGCTGTGAGGGGTTTATGGGGGGCTATGGGGTGCACTGGTGTCTATGGGGTGCTATGGGGCAGGGTATGGGGTGCTATGGGGTGGGTTATGGGGTGCATTGTTGTCTATGGGGGGCTATGGAGCACATAGGGCTCTATGGGGCGGGTTCTGAGCCCTGCCCCACATCTCCACCCATGTGTGGGGCAGCGAGGCCTGGTTCGACGCCAACCATGGGGCAGCCCTGGAATGTGTGGGGCTGGCGGCGGCCACGGGCCCCGGGGCCATGATGCAGCTGAAGGTGACGGCCATGATGGATGCCGAGCTCTGCGTGAGTTATGGGGCTGCCCCATAGAATCTGTGGGTCTGCCCTATACAATCCGTGGGTCTGCCCCATAGAATTTGTGGGGCTGCCCCACAGAAGGTGTGGGGCTGCCCCATAGAATCTATGGGTCTGTTCCATAGAATCTGTGGGTCTGCCCCATAGAATTTGTGGGTCTGCCCCATAGAATCTGTGGGTCTGCCCCATAGAATCTGTGGGTCTGTTCCATAGAATCTATGGGTCTGCCCCATAGAATCTATAGGTCTGTTCCATAGAATCTATGGGTCTGCCCCATAGAATCTGTGGGTCTGCCCCATAGAATCTATGGGTCTGCCCCATAGAATCTGTGGGTCTGCCCCATAGAATCTATAGAACTGTTCCATAGAATCTATGGGTCTGCCCCATAGAATCCGTGGGTCTGCCCCATAGAATCTATGGGGCAGGGTTGGGGCACCCCCCCCCCCAGCCCCATAATTGAGCCCCACATCTCCCCATAGGCCACCATCCAGCAGCGGATGCAGGAGCCGGGTACCAAACTGACGCCGGAGTTCATCATTGCGGCCATGGGGGGCGAGGTGGGGCCTGACCCACGCATATGGGGCTGAGCCCCATAGATTGCCCCATAGAACTCGATGTGCCCCATAACCTGCCCCATAGAGCCCAATGAGCCCCATAACCTGACCCATAGAGCCTCATAATCTGCCCCATAGAGCCCAATGAGACCCATAACCTGCCCCATTGAGCCCAATGAGCCCAATAACATGCCCCATTGAGCCCAATGTGTCCCATAACCTGCCCCATAGAGGCCAATGAGCCCCATAACCTGCCCCATAGATCCTCATAACCTGCCCCATAGAGCCCAATGAGCCCCATAACCTGCCCCATAGAGCTTCATAATCTGCCCCATAGAGCCCAGTGAGCCCTATAAGCTGCCCCATAGTGCCCCATAACCTTCCCCATAGAGCCCAATGAGACCCATAACCTGCACCATGGAGCCCAATGAGACCCATATGCTGCCCCATGGAGTCCAATGAGCCCCATATCCTGCCCCATAGAGCCCAATGAGCCCCATAACCTGCCCCATAGATCCTCATAATCTGCCCCATAGAGCCCAATGAGCCTCATAACCTGCCCCATAGAGCCCAATGAGCCCCATATCCTGCCCCATAGAGCCCCATAACCTGCCCCATAGAGCCCAATGATCCCCCCTAACTTGTGGGTCTGCCCCATAGATTGCTCCTTCCCTGCCCTTCCTGACCCCACAGCAGAACCAGCACTTTGGGGTCTCCCTGCGGCGCTTGGACAGCGTGGCCCAGGTGAGGTGTGGGGCAGCCCCATAGAATCAATGGGGCAGCCCCATAGATTCAGTGGGTCCCAATATGTGTCCAGCCCCATAGAATCAGTGGGGCCCAATGTGGGTCTAGCCCCATAGAATCAGTGGGACAGCCCCATAGACTCAATGTTGACTGATGTGGGTCCAGCCTCATAGACTTCAGTGGGCCAGCCCCGTTGAATCAGTGGATCCCGATGTGGGTCCAGCCCCATAGAATCCATGGGGCCAGATGTGCGTCCAGTCCCATAGAATCAGTGGGGCAGCCACATAGAATCAGTAAGGCTCGATGTGGGTCCACCCCCATAGAATCAATGGGGAAGCCTCATAGAATCAATGGGGCCACCCCATAGACTCAATGGGTCCCGATGTGGGTCCAGCCCCATAGAATCAGTGGGACAGTCTCATAGGACAGTGGGGCAGCCCCATAGAATCAATGGGGCCTGGATATGGGTCCAGCACCATAGAATCAGTGGGGCAGCCCCATAGAATCAATGGGTCCCGATGTGTGTCCAGCCCCATAGAATCAGTGGGGCAGCCCCATAGAATCAATGGGTCCCGATGTGGATCCAGCCCCATAGAATCCATGGGGCAGCACCATAGAATCAGTGGGGCCCAAATATGGATTCAGCCCCATAGAATCAATGAGTCAGCCCCATAGACTCAGTGGGTCCCAATGTGGGTCCAGCCCCATAGAATCCATGGGGCAGCCCCATAGAGCTCAATGGGTCCCAATATGGATCCAGCCCCATAGAATCCATGGGGCAGCCCCATAGAATCAATGGGTCCCGATGTGGATCCAGCCCCATAGAATCCATGGGGCAGCCCCATAGAGCTCAATGGGTCCCAATATGGATTCAGCCCCATAGGATCAACGGGGCAGCCCCACAGAATCAATGGGTCCCGATGTGGATCCAGCCCCATAGAATCCATGGGGCAGCCCCATAGAGCTCAATGGGTCCTGATATGGATCCAGCCCCATAGAATCCATGGGGCAGCCCCATAGAGCTCAATGGGTCCCGATGTGGATCCAGCCCCATAGAATCCATGGGGCAGCCCCATAGAATCAGTGGTCCCAATATGGATCCAGCCCCATAGAATCCATGGGGCAGCCCCATAGAATCAGTAGGGCCCGAATGTGGATCCAGCCCCATAGAATCAATGGGTCCCGATGTGGATCCAGCCCCATAGAATCCATGGGGCAGCCCCATAGAGCTCAATGGGCCCCGATATGGATCCAGCCCCATAGGATCAACGGGGCAGCCCCACAGAATCAATGGGTCCCGATGTGGATCCAGCCCCATAGAATCCATGGGGCAGCCCCATAGAGCTCAATGGGGCCCCGCAGGCGGCCGCGGCGCAGGGAGTCACGCTCATGGTGGACGCGGAGCAGAGCCACCTGCAGGGGGCGCTGCGGCTCCTCACCCTCGCTCTGATTGGCCGGCACAACCGGGGGGCGGAGCCTCGCGTCTGGAGCACGGTGCAGGCCTACGTGAGGGTGCGTTAGGGGGCGCTATGGGGCAGCCCCATGGATGGGGGGCGAGGGGGGGCTCTATGGGGTCTCTATGGGTGTCTATGGGGTCTCTATGGGGATCTATGGGGTTCTATGGGGTTCTATGGGTCTGTATGGGGACTCTATGGGTCTCTATGTGTATCTATGGGGTCCCTATGGGTGTCTATGGGTCTCTATGGGGATCTATGGGGATCTATGGGGTCTCTATGGGTCCATATGGGTCTCTATGGGGTCTCTATGGGTCCCTATGGGGCTCTATGGGGTTTCTATGGAGTCTGTATGGGTCTCTATGTATCCCTATGGGGTCTCTATGGGGTCTCTATGGGGTCTCTATGGGTCTCTATGGGGCTCTATGGGGTCTCTATGGGGTCTCTATGGGGTCTCTATGGGGTCTCTATTGGTCTCTATGGGGTCTCTATGGGGTCTCTATGGGGTCTCTATGGGTCTCTATGGGTCTCTATGGGTCTCTATGGGTCCCTATGGGGCTCTATGGGGCTCTATGGGGTCTCTATGGGGTCCCTGTGGGTCTCTATGGGTCTCTATGGGTCTCTATGGGTCCCTATGGGGCTCTATGGGGCTCTATGGGGTCTCTATGGGGTCCCTGTGGGTCTCTATGGGTCTCTATGGGTCTCTATGGGTCCCTATGGGGCTCTATGGGGCTCTATGGGGTCTCTATGGGGTCCCTGTGGGTCTCTATGGGTCTCTATGGGTCTCTATGGGTCCCTATGGGGCTCTATGGGGCTCTATGGGGTCTCTATGGGGTCCCTGTGGGTCTCTATGGGTCTCTATGGGTCTCTATGGGTCCCTATGGGGCTCTATGGGGCTCTATGGGGTCTCTATGGGGTCCCTGTGGGTCTCTATGGGTCTCTATGGGTCTCTATGGGTCCCTATGGGGCTCTATGGGGCTCTATGGGGTCTCTATGGGGTCCCTGTGGGTCTCTATGGGTCTCTATGGGTCTCTATGGGTCCCTATGGGGCTCTATGGGGCTCTATGGGGTCTCTATGGGGTCCCTGTGGGTCTCTATGGTGTCTCTATGGGTCTCTATGGGTCTCTATGGGGTCTCTATGGGGTCTCTGTGGGATCTCTATGGGGTCTCTATGGGTCCCTATGGGTCCCTATGGGGTCCCTGTGGGTCTCTATGGATCCCTATGGGGCACCCCGCACCGGGCTCTCTATGGGGCAGGGCGCTGAGCAGGTGCTCACCATGGAGGCCTCATGGGCCCGGCGCTATGGGGCGCGCTATGGGGTGAAGCTGGTCCGAGGGGCGTACCTGGAGGAGGAGCGGCTCCGGGCCCACAACTTGGGGGTCCCGGACCCCTTGCACCCCACATTGGAGGCCACGCACATCAGGTGGGGCTATGGGGGTCTATGGGGGCTCTATGGGGCTCTATGGGGTCTCTATGGGGCTCTATGGGGTCTCTATGGGGATCTATGGGGCTCTATGGGGCTCTATGGGGTCTCTATGGGTTCTCTATGGGGTTTCTATGGGGTCTCTATGGGGCTCTATGGGGTCTCTATGGGGTCTCTATGGGGTCTCTATGGGTCTCTATGGCGCTCTATGGGGCTCTATGGGGCTCTATGGGTCTCTATGGGTCTCTATGGGGTGTCTATGGCGTCTCTATGGGGCTGTATGGGTCTCTATGGGGCTCTATGAGGCTCTATGGGGCTCTATGGGTCTCTATGGGGTGTCTATGAGGTCTCTATGGGGTGTCTATGGGGCTCTATGGGGCTCTATGGGGTCTCTATGGGTTCTCTATGGGGTGTCTATGGGGCTCTATGGGGTCTCTATGGGCCTCTATGGGTCCCTATGGGGTTTCTATGTGTCTCTATGGGGTCTCTATGTGTCTCTATGGCTCCCAATGGGTCTCTATGGGGTCTCTATAGGGCTGTATGGGGTCTCTATGGGTCTCTATGGGTCCCTATGGTCTCTATGGGTCCCTATGGTCTCTATGGGTCTCTATGGGTCTCTATGTGTCCCTATGTGTCCCAATGGCTCTCTATGGGTCTCACCCCATAGCTATGGGGCCTGCCTGGAGCTGGCTCTAGCACTGGTGGTTCAGGACCAGGCCCGGCTCATGGTGGCCACTCACAACGAGGCCTCGGTGATGCAGGCGGTGCAGCGGTGGGTCTGCCCCACATGTGGGGCGCTATGGGGCGCTATGGGGCTCTATTGGTGTCTATGGGGCTCTATGGGGTGTCTATAGGGCTCTATGGGGCTCTATTGGTGTCTATGGGGGCGCAGGCAGGGGTTTGCGGCGCGGCCAGCAGGGGGCGCTAAAGGGCCAAAGGGGGCGGGGTCAGCTGAGGACACGGCCACGCCCCCCTCCTTGTTCTAATGGGGTCACTGTGGGGTCACCGTGGGGTTATTATGGGGTGTTATGGTTGCTATGGGGTCACTGTGGGGTTATTATGGGGTGTTATGGTTGCTATGGGGTCGCTGTGGGGTTATTATGGGGTGTTATGGTTGCTATGGGGTTGCTATGGGGTTATTATGGGGTGTTATGGTTGCTATGGGGTCACTGTGGGGTTATTATGGGGTGTTATGGTTGCTATGGGGTCACCGTGGGGTTATTATGGGGTGTTATGGTTGCTATGGGGTCACTGTGGGGTTATTATGGGGTGTTATGGTTACCATGGGGTCACCATGGGGTCTCTCTGGGGTTATTATGGGATGTTCTGGTTACTATGAGGTTACTATGGGGTTATTATGGGATGCTATTGTTACTATAGGGTTATTATGGGATGTTATGGTTACTATGGGGTCAACATGGGGTCATTATGGGATGTTCTGGTTACCATGGGGCTTCTCTGGGGTCTCTATGGGGTCACTATGGGGTTATTATGGGATGTTCTGGTTACCATGGGGTCTCTCTGGGGTCTCTATGGGTCTCTATGGGGTCACTATGGGGTTATTATGGGATGTTCTGGTTACCATGGGGTCTCTATGGGTCTCTATAGGGTCTCTCTGGGGTCACTATGGGATGCTATTGTTACTATGGGGTTATTATGGGATGCTATTGTTACTATGGGGTCACTATGGGATGCTATTGTTACTATGGGGTCATTATGGGATGCTATTGTTACTATGGGGTCATTATGGGATGCTATTGTTACTATGGGGTCACTATGGGATGCTATTGTTACTATGGGGTCATTATGGGATGCTATTGTTACTATGGGGTCATTATGGGATGCTATTGTTACTATGGGGTCATTATGGGATGCTATTGTTACTATGGGGTCACTATGGGATGCTATTGTTACTATGGGGTCATTATGGGATGCTATTGTTACTATGGGGTCATTATGGGATGCTATTGTTACTATGGGGTCATTATGGGATGATATTGTTTATGGGTCACTATGGGATGCTATTGTTACTATGGGGTCATTATGGGATGCTATTGTTACTATGGGGTCATTATGGGATGCTATTGTTACTATGTGATTATGGGATGCTATTGTTACTATGGGGTCACTATGGGATGCTATTGTTACTATGGGGTCATTATGGGATGCTATTGTTACTATGGGGTCATTATGGGATGCTATTGTTACTATGGGGTCATTATGGGATGCCATTGTTATTATGGGTCACTATGGGATGGGATGACTATGGGTCATTATGGTGCTATTGTTACTATGGGGTTATTATGGGATGCTATTGTTACTATGGGGTCATTATGGGATGCTATTGTTACTATGGGGTCATTATGGGTCACTATGGGATGCTATTGTTACTATGGGGTCATTATGGGATGCTATTGTTACTATGGGGTCATTATGGGATGCTATTGTTACTATGGGGTCATTATGGGATGCTATTGTTACTATGGGGTCATTATGGGATGCTATTGTTACTATGGGGTCATTATGGGATGCTATTGTTAATGGGTTATTATGGATGTATTACTATGGGGTCATTATGGGATGCTATTGTTACTATGGGACTATGGAGCTATTGTTACTATGGGGTCATTATGGGATGCTATTGTTACTATGGGGTCATTATGGGATGCTATTGTTACTATGGGGTCATTATGGGATGCTATTGTTACTATGGGGTCATTATGGGATGCTATTGTTACTATGGGGTTATTATGGGATGTTACTATGGGTTATTATGGGATGTTACTATGGGTTATTATGGGATGTTACTATGGGTTATTATGGGATGTTACTATGGGTTATTATGGGATGTTACTATGGGGTTATTATGGGATGCCGCTCTGTGTCCCTATGGGACCCCAGGCTCTCACCATGGGCCGCCTCCGTTGCCATGGCAGCATGGAGGCCCTGCGCATCCCGCGCCGCGCCGGGGTCTGCTTCGGGCAGCTCTATGGGATGGGCGATCACGTGAGCCTGGCGCTGGGTGAGCCCTGCTATGGGGCGCTATGGGGCTCTATGGGGCTCTATGGGGCTCTATGGGGCTCTATGGGGCTCTATGGGGCTCTATGGGGTCTCTATGGGGCTCTATGGGGCTCTATGGGGTCTCTATGGGGCTCTATGGGGTCTCTATGGGTCTCTATGGGGCTCTATGGGGCTCTATGGGGCTCTATGGTCTATGGGGCTCTATGGGGTCTCTATGGGGTTCTGGGCTCATGGGCTCTATGGGGTCTCTATGGGCTTATGGGGTCTATGGGTCTCTATGGTCTCATGGGGTCATGGGTCTCTATGGGGCTCTATGGGGCTCTATGGGGCTCTATGGGGCTCTATGGGGCTCTATGGGCTCTATGGGGCTCTATGGGCTCTATGGGGCTCTATGGGGTCTCTATGGGGTCTCTATGGGTCTCTATGGGTCTCTATGGGGCTCTATGGGGTTATTATGGGGCTCTATGGGTCTCTATGGGGCTCTATGGGTCTCTATGGGGCTCTATGGGGCTCTATGGGGCTCTATGGGTCTCTATGGGCTCATGGGCTCTCTCTATGGGGTCTCTATGGGCTCATGGGGTCTCTATGGGGTCTCTATGGGGTCTCTATGGGTCCCTATGGGGTCTCTATGGGGTCTCTATGGGTCTCTATGGGTCCCTATGTGGTTATTATGGGATGTTATGCTTACTATGGGGTTTCTATGGGTACCTGTGGGTTTATTATGGGATGTTATGGTTACTATGCGGTCACTATGGGTCTCTATGGGTCTCTATGGGTCTCTATGTGGTTATTATGGGATGTTATGGTTACTATGGGGTCTCTATGGGTCTCTATGGGTCTCTATGGGTCTCTATGGGGTCTCTATGGGTCTCTATGGGTCTCTATGGGTCTCTATGGGTCTCTATGTGTCTCTATGGGTCCCTATGTGTTTATTATGGGCTCTCCCCCCCCATTTCCGGTCAGGGCGCGCGGGTTTCTCCGCCTTCAAGTCAGTTCCGGTGGGACCGGAAGTGTCGGTGCTGCCGTACCTGGCGCGCCGCGCCCAGGAGCACCGCCAGGGGGCGCTGTTGCGCACGGCCCTCGAGCGCCGCCTGCTGGCCCAGGAGCTGCGGCGCCGCCTCCTGCAATGGGCGAAACGGGGCGGGAATGGGGCGAAATGAGCGGAAATCGGGCAAAAAAGAAGGAAAGGGGGAGGGGGGAAGGGGGGGGAGGGGCGGGGAGAGAAAATGGGGTGGGAATAGAGAGGAATTTGAGGGGAATCGGGCGGAAAATGGCACAAATCGGGCAAGGAATTAACCACTAAATCAACCCCCGAATGAGCGCAAATTAGACCCAAATGGGCCCAAATCAGCAGAAATTAGAGCAAAATTGGCCAAAATGTGCTGAAATTTGACCAAAATTGGTCAAATCAGCTCAAATTAGAATAAAATTGGACAAAATCTGACAAAATTAACCAAAATTGGTCAAAATCAGCTCAAATTAGAATAAAATTGGACAAAATGTGCTGAAATTTGACCAAAATTGGTCAAATCAGCTCAAATTAGACAAGAATTGGACAAAATCTGCACAAATTAGACTAAAAGAGGCCCAAATTAGACCAAAATGGCCAAAATCAGATGAAATTAGACCAAAATTGGCCAAAGTCAGCACAAATTAGACTAAAATTGGCCAAAATCTGCTGATATTAACCAAAATAGCTCAAAATCAACTCAATTTAGACAAGAATTGGCCAAAATCAGAACAAATTAGATGAAAATTGGACAAATTAGACCAAAATTGGCCAAAACCAGCTCAAATAAGGCCAAAATTGGCCAAAGTTAGACTAAAATTGGACAAAATCAGACTAAAATCAGCCAAAACGAGCTAAAATTAGACCAAAATTGGACAAAATTAAACCAAATTGGACAAAATTAGACCAAAAGCACCCCAAATCAGGCCATAATGGCCGAAAATAGACCAAAATTGGCCAAAAATCAGCCCAAATTAGACCAAAATTGGCCAAAATGAGCCCAAACAAGACCAAAATTGGCCCAAATTTGACCAAAATTGGCCAAAATCAGCCCAAAACGCATTTAGGATGGGGGGGTGAGTGAAATAGAGCCAAAATAGGGCAAAATTATCCCAAAATAGCCCAAAACCAACACAAAACAACCCCAAAATGAGCCCGAATCAGCACCAATCCCCCTAAAATAACCCAAAATAGCCCCAAAACCCACCCCAAACCCACTCAAATCCGCCCAAAATGGGCCAAAATCAGCCCAAAAGGCACTGATCTGGGGGGGACGGCACCAAAACTGCAAAATCGACCCAAAATCAGCCCAAAAGAGCCCAAATTCACCCCAAAATAAACGTCTGTGGCCCCCCACTCCCCCGTCCCCATGGGTTTCTATGGGGGGGGGGCGTCGCTGCGCAAAATGGCCGCCGCGGGGGGCGTGGCCTTAGGCAAGGGGCGTGGCCTTAAGGAGGGGCGGGGCTCTAGAAGGGGAGCGGGGCGCGGCCTCAAGGGCGAACCCCCCCCCTCAAGGGGCGTCGCCACGTAAGGGAGGAGGGGGCGTGGTCAGGAGGAGGCGGGGCCGCTCTCAGCCAATCAGCGCAAAGGGAGAAAGCGAAGGGAGGGGGAGGCTGCGGTTGCCGTGGCAACGGCGCTGAGGCCCCTGCGCGCATGCGCTCTGCGGCCCCGCCCCTCCCTTAAGGCTACGTAAGGGGGAGGAGTGGCTTCCGCCCGTCACGTGTCCCGCCGCCGACCAATCGCGTGTGGGGGGAGAGCGAGAACGAGGCGGGGTGGGGAAGGGGGAAGGGGAGGAGGCGGCCATTTTGTGCGCGCGGGAAAAAAGCGGCGGCGCGGGAAAAAGAAGGGAAAGGGGGCGGGAAAAGGGGCGCGCGCCGGCCCCGCCCAATCAGAGGCCGCCCCCTCGGGGGGTGGGGGGGGGCCGCGGGCGCGCGCTCCCCGGCGCGCCAAAAAGCGGAGGGGAAGAAAGGGGGGGGAGCGCGGGAAAGGGAAGCCCCGCCCTCGTCTCCCGCCGCGCCCCGCGCGCGCGCGCCTGAAGCTCCGCCCCCTTTTCCTCCTCCTCCCCCCTCCCTCCTCTTTCATCGCTTGGCCCCGCCCCCAAGCGCGAGATGGAGCCCGGGTGGGAACGGTTCGTGCTGCAGGTACGGGGGGTATGGGGGTGATGGGGGGCTATGGGGGTCTATGGGGGCTATGGGGGTAATGGGAGGCTATGGGAGTAATGGGGGGCTATGGGGTAATGGGGGTCTATGGGAACTATGGGGCTATAGGAGGCAATGGAGGCTATGGGATTAATGGGGGGCTGTGGTGCTATAGGGGACTATGGGGGCTATGGGGCTATGGGGGCTATGGGGTAATGGGGGCTATGGGGTAATGGGGGGCTATGGGGGGCAATGGGGGCTATGGGGCTATGGGGGCTATGGGGGCAATGGGGGCTATGGGGGCTATGGGGGCTATGGGGGGCTATGGGGGCTGTGGGTAATGGGGGGCTGTGGGCTATAGGGGCTATGGGGGCTATGGGGCTAATGGGGGCTATGGGGTGCTAATGGGGGGCTATGGGGTAATGGGGGCTATGGGGGCTATGGGAGCTGTGGTGCTATAGGGGGCTATGGGGGTAATGGGGGGCTATGGGGCTATAGGAGGCAATGGGGGCTATGGGGGTAATGGGGGGCTATGGGGCTATAGGGGGCTATGGGGGGCTATGGGGCTAATGGGGGGCTATGGGGTAATGGGGGGCTATGGGGTAATGGGGGGCTATGGGGGGCTATGGGGCTGTGGTGCTATAGGGGGCTATGGGGGTAATGGGGGGCTATGGGGGCTATGGGGCTATAGGAGGCAATGGAGTCTATGGGGGTGATGGGGGCTATGGGGGCTATGGGGGCTATAGGGGGCTATGGGGGCTATGGGGGTAATGGGGGGCTGTGGTGCTATAGGGGCCTATGGGGGCTATGGGGCTATGGGGGCTATGGGGGTAATGGGGGGCTATGGGGTAATGGGGGGCTATGGGGGCTATGGGGCTATGGGGCTATGGGGGCTATGGGGGTAATGGGGGGCTATGGGGGCTATGGGGCTATGGGGGCTATGGGGGCTATGGGGGTTATGGGGGCTATGGGGGCTATGGGGCTATAGGAGGCTATGGGGGCTATGGGGGTTATGGGGGGCTATGGGGCTATAGGGGGCTATGGGGGCTATGGGGGTAATGGGGGGCTATGGGGGTAATGGGGTGCTATGGGGGCTATGGGGCTATGGGGGCTATGGGGGTAATGGGGGTCTATGGGAACTATGGGGCTATAGGAGGCAATGGAGGCTATGGGATTAATGTGGGGCTATGGGGCTATAGGAGGCAATGGGGGCTATGGGGGCTATAGGAGGCTATGGGGGGCTATGGTGCTATGGGGTTATGGGGGGCTATGGGGCTGTACGGGGTTATGGGGGCTATGGAGGTAATGAGGGGCTATGGGGGTAATGGGGGGCTATGGGGGCTATGGGGCTATAGGAGGCAATGGGGGCTATGGGGTTAATGGGGTGCTGTGGTGCTATAGGGGCCTATGGGGGCTATGGGGCTAATGGGGGCTATGGAGGTAATGGGGGGCTATGGTGCTATAGGAGGCAATGGGGGCTATGGGGTTAACGGGGGGCTGTGGTGCTATAGGGGCCTATGGGGGCTATGGGGGTAATGGGGGGCTATGAGGGCTATGGGGCTATAGGAGGCAATGGAGGCTATGGGGGTAATGGGGGGCTGTGGTGCTATGGGGGGCAATGGGGGTTATGGGGGGCTATGGGGCTGTGGGGGCTATGGGGGCTATAGGGGGTTATGGGGGCTATGGGGGTAATGGGGGTCTATGGGAGCTATGAGCCTATGGGGGGCAATGGGGGCTATGGGGGTTATGGGGGGCTATGGGCCTATAGGAGGCAATGGGGGCTATGGGGGTAATGGGGTGCTATGGGGCTATAGGTGGCAATGGAGGCTATGGGGCTGTAGGGGGTTATGGGGGCTATGGGGGGCTATGGGAGTATGGGGGCTATGGGGCTATGGGGGCTATGGGGGTGGGGTTATGGGGGCTATGGGGGTGGGGTAATGGGGGCTATGGGGCTATGGGGGCTATGGGGGCTATGGGGGTTATGGGGGCTATGGGGGCTATGGGGCTATGGGGGCTATGGGGGCTATGGGGGCTATGGGGGCTATGGGGTCTATGGGGTGCTATGGGGCTATGGAGGCTATGGGGGCTATGGGGTTATAGGGGGCTATGGGGGGCTATGGGGGCTATGGGGGTAATGGGGGGCTATGGGGGGCTATGGGAGCTGTGGATCTATGGGGGCTATGGGGGCTATGGGGCTATGGGGCTATGGGGGCTATGGGGGTAATGGGGGCTATGGGGGTAATGGGGGGCTATGGGGGTAATGGGGGGCTATGGGGGCTATGGGAGCCTATGGGGGGCTATGGGAGCTATGGAGGCTATGGGAGGCTATGGGGGCTATGGGGGCTATGGGGGTAATGGGGGCTATGGGGGTAATGGGGTGCTATGGGGGCTATGGGGCTATAGGGGGCTATGGGGGCTATGGGGGCTATGGGGGCTATGGGGGTTATGGGGGGCTATGGGGCTATGGGGGCTATGGGGCTATGGGGGTTATGGGGGCTATGGGGCTATAGGGGGCTATGGGGGGCTATGGGGCTATGGGGTTATGGGGGCTATGGGGCTATGGGGCTATGGGGGCTATGGGGCTATGGGGGCTATGGGGGTTATGGGGGTTATGGGGGTTATGGGGGCTATGGGGTTATGGGGCTATGGGGGCTATGGGGGCTATGGGGGTTATGGGGTTATGGGTGCTATGGGGGCTATGGGGGCTATGGGGGGCTATGGGGGCTATGGGGGCCTATGGTGCTATGGGGTTATGGGGGCTATGGGGCTATAGGGGGCTATGGGGGCTATGGGGCTATAGGGGGCTATGGGGGCTATGGGGGTAATGGGGGTTATGGGGGCTATGGGGGCTATGGGGGCTATGGGGCTATAGGAGGCTATGGGGGCTATGGGGGTAATGGGAGGCTATGGGGGTATGGGGGCTATGGGGCTATAGGAGGCTATGGGGGATATGGGGGCTATGGGGGCTATGGGGGTAATGGGGGCTATGGGGGGCTATGGGGCTATGGGGGGCTATGGGGGCTATGGGGCTATAGGAGGCAATGGGGGCTGTGGGTGTAATGGGGGGCTATGGGGCTATAGGGGGTATGTGGGTAATGGGGGCAAGGGGGGCTATGGGGCTATAGGGGGCTATGGGGGTAATGGGGGGCTATGGGGCTATAGGGGGCTATGGGTATGGGGGTGGGCTATGGGGCTATAGGGGGCTATGGGGGCTATGGGGGTATAGGGGGCTATGGGGGCTATGGGGGTTATGGGGGGCTATGGGGGCTATGGGGCTCTATGGGGGCTATGGGTGCTATGGGTGCCTATGGGGGCTATGGGGGCTATGGGGGCTATGGGGGCTATGGGGGTCTATGGGAGCTATGGGGCTATGGGGGGCAATGGGGGCTATGGGGCTATAGGGGGTTATGGGGGCTATAGGGGTAATGGGGGGCAGTGGGGGTTATGGGAGCAATAGGCAATGGGGACATGGGGCTATGGAAGCTATGAGGCTATGGGGGGCAATGGGGGCTATGGTGATAATGGGGGAAATGGGGGGCTATGGGGGGTAATGGGGTTAATGGGGGACTATGGGGGCAATGGGGCAATGGGGGCAATGGGGGTAATGGGGGTAATGGGGGCAATAGGGGTAATGGGGGTTAATGGGGTTATGGGGGGTAATGGGGTTAATGGGGGCAATGGGGGAATGGGGGTAATGGGGGGCAATGGGGGCAATGGGGGGCTATAGGGGGTAATGGGGCCTATGGGGGGTAATGGGGTCTATGGGGCAATGGGGCTATGGGAAGCAAAGGGAGTAATGGGGCTATAGGGGGTAATGGGGGGTAATGGGGCTATAGGGGAAAATGGGGTTAATGGGGGGCTATGGGAGGCAATGGGGGTTAATGGGGCTATAGGGGATAATGGGGGGCATGGGCTATGGGGGGGGCTATTGGGGGCTATGGGGCTATGGGAGGCAATGGGGGTATGGGGCTATAGGGGATAATGGGGCAATGGGGGCCTATGGGGGTAATGGGGCAACAGGGGGTAATGGGAGAAATGGGGTTAATGGGGGGCTATGGGGCTATAGGGGGTAATGGGGTAATGGGGACTATAGGGGTAATGTGGGGCAATGGGGCTATGGGGGTTAATGGGGGTCTATGGGAGGCAATGGGGTCTATGGGGGGTAATGGGGGCTATGGGGTGCTGCCAAAGGGGATTGGTGGCACTGGGCCCACTGGTGCCTATGGGTGCTATGGGGCCATTGGTGCTTATGGGGCCATTGGGGTCAATGGGTGCCCATGGGTGCTATGGGGCCATTGGGGTCAATGGGTGCCCATGGGTGCTATGGGGCCATTGGTGTCAATGGGTGCCCATAGATGTCAATGGGTCCCCATAGGTGTCAATGGGTGCCCATAGGTCAATGGGTGCCCATAGGTGTCAATGGGTGCCCATAGATGTCAATGGGTGCCCATAGATGTCAATGGGTGCCCATAGGTGCTATGGGGCC